>NW_006290991.1:5040-6417 GCF_000327345.1 Myotis davidii
CCCCCAAGCCCCCCTGCTGGCCTGGTAGCCCCCAACTGCCACCCCTGCCAGCTTGGTCGCCCATACAACCTGCTATTCAGTTGTTTGGCCATCCCTCACTAACTCCCCTGCCAGCGTTGCCGTCCCACACAGCCTGCTGTTTGGTCATCCATTCACTTATTTCAGTCATAATGGCCCCGGGCATTTTATATATTACCATTCTGGGCACTCCTCATTTGCTCTTCCAAATTGGAATAAAAATCTTCTATATCATCTTACTCTAATACACTGTGATCAACACACATCACCTTTGAGCTCCTACAGTGGAACGTATTCATTTTATATATTTTATAGGCACCACAATAAAATGATGCACATCATGTTTATGCAATTGCCTTTTGAATCAACTATGGAGAAAAAACAACCATTCTTAATGTCTTTTGGAATTGCATAAATCCTTGAATTCATGCTCCTTTAGAAGCTGGATTCAAGTTACTGCCAGAAGTAAATTGCTTTCAACATTAAAAAAAAATTCTTTATTGTTAAGCAGATCTGCGATCAAACAGATCCCCATTGCTTAGTTTCTTTTTCTTTCTCTCTTCCTTTCTTCCTTCCTTTTTCCCTTTCTTTCATCTTTTTCTTTCTTTCTTTCTCTCTTTCTTTCTTCCTTTTTTGTCCTTCCTTCCTACCTTCCTTTTTCCTTCCTTCCTTCCTTCCTTCCTTCCGTCCTTCCTTCCTTCCTTCCTTCCTTCCTTCTTTCCTTCCTTCCTTCCTTCCTTCTTCCTCCTCTCTTCCTTCCTTCTTCCGTTCTTTCCTTCCTTCCTTCCTTCCTTCCTTCCTTCCTTCCTTCCTTCCTTCCGTCCTTCCTGTTCTTTCTTTATTTTAGAAAATTGGAATCCCTTTTACTAACCTTCACTCTGAATGATAGTTTGGCTGGATATAAGAAGCATGGTGATGTTTTCCTATTAGCACTCTGACAATGCCATCCCACTGCCTGTATTCCTGGACAGTTTGTGATGTCAACTCAGCTCTTCATTTTGCCAGGTTTTCTCTTTCATATGATGAGTTGTTTAACATTTCTGGGTTGTATTATTTTCTCTCTCCTTCATGACTATTACCAAGATGGGTCTGATTACACATTTCATTGTGCCTATTCTACTTAGACTTCATTGAGCTTGTATGTGCAGATTGATATTTTTAATTGAATGTTTGAAAATATTTAACCATTATTTCTTCCAATGCTTTTCCTGCCCCCTTCCTCCATGCTCTAATTCCACTCTTCCCATTATTTCAAGTGCAGAGAGTCTTTCTTCTGACAATTCCAATCTATTCCTGTGCCACTATAATGCATTTTACCTAACAGTTATTAGAATTTCAGTACCAAAATCATCTGTGTTT
>NW_006290991.1:10309-11011 GCF_000327345.1 Myotis davidii
GACAGGAGAGGCCTTTGCTGTCTCACACCTGGGCTTTTGTAAGGCATTGGGTGCATTTAATGAGTATGGCAAAGGAGGCATTTACTGCCTCTTGTCTTGTGGAGCCGGATCAGCTCCAGGTGGCAAGAAACCTCCAGTGGTCCTCACATAATCTGCAAGCACATAGCCTGACCCACATTGGGACAAGAGACACGGCTCTGCTTCAATATATTTCTCTTAAATGCAGGGCATTCTGAGGTTTCAGTGGCTGGGCGGATTAAATGCAGGGCATTCTGAGGTTTCAGTGGCTGGACAGACAAGGAAAATGGTGAGAAGCTCTGTCTGTGTGTTTTGCATGCCTATAAATCTATAATAAAAAGGCATAATATGCTAATTTGACCAGATAGCCAAATGACATTGACGCCATGTTGGTCGTCCTTCTGGACAAAATCACAGTGGCGGGGGCCGAGGCAGTGGTGGTTAGGGGCAGTCAAGCAGGCAGACCGAGTGGTTCGGTGATGAGGAAGTCAGTTGAGCACTTAAGGGGGACCAGCCACGCCAGTAGAGTCCTTGCGGGCAATCAGGCAGGTAGGTAGAGGCTGTTAGGAGGGATCAGGCAGGCAAGCCACTGGTTATGCTGACCAGGCAGGCAGGCGAGAGGTTAGGGTTGATCAGGCAGAAAGGCAGGCCAGCGGTTAGGAGCCAGCAGTCCAGGATTGTGAG
>NW_006290992.1:0-286 GCF_000327345.1 Myotis davidii
TCCAAGTCCAGTAGATATAGTGGGTCCCCCTCAACTCCCCCCAAAAATAATGTATATGATTAGTCCTGGCCGGTGTGGGTCCGTGGTTAGACCGTCGGCCTGTGCCGAGTGAAGGGTCCCAGGTTCGATTCCCGGACACAAATCCAAGTCCAGTAGATAGAGGGGGTCCCCCTCATTACCCCTCAAAAAATAATGTATATGATTAGCCCTGGCCGGTGTTTCTCAGTGGTTAGAGCGTCGGAATGTGGACTGAAAGGGTTCCGGGTTCGATTCCCGGTCAAGGGCA
>NW_006290993.1:0-459 GCF_000327345.1 Myotis davidii
CCATTTGACCCAGTAATCCCACTTCTGGAAATACATCCCAAAGAACCGGAAACACCAATCAGGAAGAATATACACACCCCTATAGTCGTGCAGCATAATTTACAATTGCTAAGATCTGGAAACACCCTAAGTGCCCATCAGCAGATGAGTGGGTAAAAAAGCTGTGGTACATCTATACCATGGAACACTATACAGCGGTAAAAAAGAAGGCTCTGTTGCCCTTTGAGACTCATGGAGGGACCCAGAGGCTATTATGCTAAGCAAAATAAGCCAGAAAGGCAAGTATCACAGGATCATGATTTTACTTATATGTGGAATCTAAGAAAATCAACAGAGCTCAGAACCACGGGCTTGGCAGGAAGTGCCATCTATACACAGCTCTCCCATCCTGCAGGCAGCGCTGGCTCCTTCTGTGCAATAGTGTATTGAAGGCCTGGGGCAGGGGCTGGTTCCGGCTGG
>NW_006290994.1:0-936 GCF_000327345.1 Myotis davidii
CAACCAGGACCAGCAGTGGGGAGCTGGCAACACGAGAGCCAACCAGGACCAGCAGTGGGGAGCTGGCAACACGAGAGCCAACCAGGACCAGCAGTAGGGAGCTGGCAACACGAGAGCCAACCAGGACCAGCAGTGGGGAGCTGGCAACACAGGAGCCAATCCGGGCCAGCAGTGGGGAGCTGGCAACTCAGGAGCCAACCAGGATGACCAGTGGGAATTGGCAACCCAGGAGCCAACCAGGACTAGCAATGGGGAGCTGGCAACTCCGGAGAAGGAGGACCAGCAGTGGAGAGCAGGCAACTTGGGAGCCAACTAGGACCAACAGTGCAAAGCTGGCAACACGGGAGCCAACGAGGGCCAAAAGTGGTGAGCAGGCAACACAGGAGCCAACCAGGACTAGCAGTGGGGAGCTGGAAATACAGGAGCCAATGAGGGCCAACAGTGAGAAATAGGCCTGTGACTTGGCCGATGCCAGTGAGCTCAGGAAGTTGGGCAAGAACCTGCCAACACTGGCCCAGAGAAGCCCATGTGCTTCACTGCCAGTTCCCAGGGAGATGTGTCCAGCGCCACTGGGGATAGGTGCTGTGTGTTCCAATCCACATCAAGGACCACAGGGCCACTTCTCGCCAGGGTACCACCCATAATGGCAGTGCCCACCAGGGCCTGGCTAGTAGTGCAGTGACGCTGAAGGTTCCCAGGGCAGGGCCTGGCTCTGTAAAGACCACCAGATGGGTGCAGCTGAGCTGAAACCTCAGCCTGTATCATCAGGGACGCTGTCCATTAAGAGCTGTCATCTGCACCAATGCCAGGTCCCTGACGACTGTTCCTCTTTGCATGTGGTGCCCAGGGACCTGGGCAAGGGAAGCATGGACTCTGTCATTTCCCCCCCCATCACATCTGCCGTCCATAGCCTTCCTGAAGGCAGAGCAGCCACCA
>NW_006290995.1:0-381 GCF_000327345.1 Myotis davidii
GTGCTTCCATGTGCTATTCCAGAAGGAGTCATGCCGGGTACCTCGGCGTTGGTGCTTCAGGGCGAATTTCTGCCCAGTGCCTGCGTCTCTTAAGGGACTGCAGTTCCCCTACACTGCCCCAGGCCCGTTTGCATAGGCAGTATTCACTGCATGGCTTCGGTGTCACATTTTCAGGGTGTCCTCAGGGGCCATGCACTGTTGTGTGTGCTGTGCTCTGCGTTGTCCCACTTCCCTGTGTGCCTGGTCTTTTCTGCTTGTCTTGTGCTGCTGCTGCCATGCTTGCATGTCTTTTCCGGCTGCATGTCTCGGTGCGTGCTCATTCTTGACTTACTTCTTGTTGTGTTGCGGCCTCTGTATCCGGTTTGTGTTTGTGTGTGTGTG
>NW_006290996.1:0-281 GCF_000327345.1 Myotis davidii
CCACAGCCCCTCCCCGCACTGCGCACCCCTGATCACATCCCTCAGCCCAATACTGGGCAGGAATGGACAGCCAACCTCCTGCAGCCCCTCCCCCCTGGCCAGCCACACCCCAATGGGCCCCCACCACCCTGATCAGCCTGCAGCACCTGCCCGTGGCCAGCCTCACCCCTGATTGCCACCCCACCTCAACAGGAAGTGGGACCGGCCCAACTTCCTGCAGCCCCTCCCCTGGCCTGCCCTACCCTTTATGGGCCCCCGCCACCCAGATTGGCCCCCAACCC
>NW_006290997.1:0-499 GCF_000327345.1 Myotis davidii
ACTGAGTCTGCCCCCACAGGATGCTTTATAAGGAATATTAGAAGGATCAATCTTCCTTTCTCCCATGGATTTGCATTTTTCATCTCTGACATTTCATTCATGTAAATAGTTGTTAACTGCTGAAATAAGCATTGGTGACATCTCACAAGCAGCTCTTATTCTTAATATAAGGTAGTCTCTACCTTTTTACATCTTTAAACCTAAATATCATTACATTAAAAAAATAATTACCCTAATTGTTTTTATGGGGTTTTTTTGTTTCTTTTTCTTCTTGTATCATTCCAGAGGTACTGCAATACCAACTTGATGTGTGGAGTGGACGATGCGTGGAGTGGATGGAGCAAGCTCCTGTTCCATTTTCCTGCTACAAAAATACATTTAATATAATGTCCTTGGATAGAGGACGTATCACATATTAAACTGATAAGAACAGATACAATGCTTGATCTTAGCCAAAGGCTGAGTAGTGATGTTTTTAGTTTTAAATATATTGTTGGTC
>NW_006290998.1:0-882 GCF_000327345.1 Myotis davidii
TGGCCAGTCCCACATAGCCAGGAGCCGGCCGGAAGACCTTCAGAGGAGCCACATGTGCCACGGCAGCGCTGCCTGACCTTCTCGTTGCTCTTCCCAGACATCCACTCCTTTGGAGACACATCCCTGGTCAGTGGGGGCTCAGCCTCTTTGTTGTACCTGTTTTATTATGGTAAAATGGGTATAACAAAAAAGTTGTGTTACTGGGTATAACAAAAAAGTTTTGTTACTATTAGTGTCGCTGAAGGAGGAACACACTAGGCCGAAAGGGTTTAAGGATTATGAATGTATTAGGTCATCTGGGAATCATATGGGGTGATCCCCAAATGGCACCAGCCACCAGCAACAGGAGTCAAAGATTTAAAGGACTTTGAGTGGGCTTTTTAGCAGGGAACTCTGGGCTGGTCCATATCCTGGGGAACTCCAGAGGAGAGAGAAAATGGTCTTAGCAAGTGGAATTCGGTCTCATAAGTGGGATGTGGTCTTACAAGGGAATGTGGTCTGGGCCAAAGGGAATGCCTGTTGTGAAGTGGCCGAAAGGGCAGGTCCTAGGGGAGGGGTATTGATTCAGTTATTTCATCAAACCTAGCAGTTACCTTTTTTAAGTGTATAGTGCATCGTCACTAGAGACCTTCACAATGTTTTGCTGCCATCATGACCATCATCTCCAGAAGTTTTCATCTCACCAAACTTTGTACCATATGCAAGTTAGATACAAAATGCCTTAACAAGCCAATTAATTAGGAGTCTTTATTATGTGCAGGCTTAGATGGAGGTGTCTCCTCATTCTCTGAGCAAAGATCTAGAGGACGTTTTCTCTATTTATACCCTTTGAGCACACTGTCTGCAGACTTTACAAAAAGCTCTGTATAGGTTATTTTTGCA
>NW_006290999.1:0-221 GCF_000327345.1 Myotis davidii
TCAAGCAAGGGTAGGCCTTTGCAGCTCTGACTCTGCCCGCCACCCGCACCTGCCTTGGCCTGGCACTACCCACATCTGCTGCCACACATCCCCCGTTCCCTGGAGCCCTCTGATTGATCACCCCCACAGTGGGTGGCCTGGGCCTCCCTCTTTGGGGCGATCGCAGGGACCCCCCCATTTATTAATTTCCCCACTGGGCTGGTGGCCTAGGCCTCCCTCTG
>NW_006291000.1:0-236 GCF_000327345.1 Myotis davidii
TTTTGCTACTTAACGGATGACTCAGCCCATCTCCTTTGGTGAGGCTTTGGGACCTTTCTCTTTTCTGTCTTCGTATCGATTGATTACACTGTCGCCTCAAAGCTTAGGAAGCTTCTTTTCTCCCCCACCTTCACTGAACAGTTATTGCTGCACTCAGGGGAACACCCAGAAAATCTGTGATACATTTCGTCTCGCTCAGTAATGCTTGTTTTCTTTGCCATTTCATTATGTCCGCT
>NW_006291001.1:0-421 GCF_000327345.1 Myotis davidii
GCCTGGTCACCCCATGCAGCCTGCTGTTAAGTCGTTACCATTACTGTGACGCCGTCCTGAACAATTTGCATATTCCTCTATCATTAGTATAGACGAGAGGCTCAGTGCACAATATTCATGCACATGGGGGGTCCCTCAGCCCGGCCTCCACCCTCTCACAGTCCAGGAACCCTCAGGGGACGTCCCCCAGAGAGCGGGCCTAAGCCGGCCGCCGGACATCCTTAGTGCTGTCCCGGAGGTAGGAGGGGCTCCCACCACCACGGCTGCACTCACCAGCCATGAGCCCGGCTTCTGGCTGAGTGCACTGACCACCAGGGGGCAGCTCCTGCATTGATCGTCTGCCCCCTGGTGGTCAGTGCTTGTCATAGCGACCTGTCATTCCGCCTTACGGTCAATTTGCATATTAGCCTTTTATTCTATA
>NW_006291002.1:0-338 GCF_000327345.1 Myotis davidii
TTTTCTGTATATAAGCTCTGCCTCTACAAATTCTGACTCCCCCCTCTTTTCATTTCTTGGTTTATTTGCTTGCTCTGTGGTGTTTCTTTATTCTTCTTTTTCTTTTCTCAACTGGAAGAAAAACTTAAAAAGAAGGAGGAGAGCCTAAAGTAGCTTTGGGACAACATGAAATAAAACAACATCTACATAATAGCTATGCCAAAAGGAGAGAAAGCTGAGCAAGGAATAAAAAACGTGTTTGGAGAAATAATGACAGAAAGTTTTCCTGATCTGGGGAAGACAGAAATCTATGCCTATTTTATATGCCAATAATAAAGTCACAGAAAGAGAAACTAAAA
>NW_006291003.1:0-627 GCF_000327345.1 Myotis davidii
CATGTTTTTATTGATCTCAGAAAGAGAGGAAAGTTGAGAGAAACATCAATGTGAGAGAGAAACATAATCAGTTGCCTTCCATATGTGCCCTGATCTGGGATCGAACCTGCATCCTTTTGGTGAATGGGATGACGCTCCAACTAATTGAGCCGCCTGGCCAGTGTTTTTAATTACACCTCTCAATGTGACATTAGTTATTCACATTATATAAATTTCAGGTGTACAATTTTATAATATACTAGAGGCGTGGTGCATGAAATCCATGCAAGGGGCAGGGAAAGTCCCTCAGCCCCACCTGCATCCTCTCTCAATCCAGGACCCCTCTGTGGATGTCTGACTATTGGTTTAGGTCCAATCCCTGCAATTGGACATCCCTCTTGCAATCCAGGACAGCTTGCCCTTAACCACTTGCCTGCCTGCCTGCTCGCCCCTAACTACCTGGTCCCCTGCTGGCCTAATGCCCCCCAACTGCCCTCCCCTTCAGGCCCAATGGCCCCCAACTGCCCTCCCCTACCAGCCTGGTCGCCCCCAACTGCCCAGCCCTGCTAGCTATCTTGTGACAATGTGGGGGTGGCCATGTTGTGGCAGCCATCTTGTGATGTGGGGGCAGCCATCTTGTGTAGATGT
>NW_006291004.1:0-415 GCF_000327345.1 Myotis davidii
AGTAAAACTCCTCCCGGGACCCTCCTCTCGTCCCCTTTGTCGCCTTTAGACATAAACCAGGCCTGGTGTCCCACCTCCCGGCTCAGTCCCGCCACGACCTCCCCCGGCGGCCCCACAGCCCGTCGCCCTCCTCCCCCATCACAAGCTGTGTCCCCCACGAGATCTCACTGTGCTGGGCGCCGCGACCTGAGCTGCGGGACCCAAGCAACGCTGGGAACAGATGTTGGAGGGTTAAACGGATGAGACCAAGTGGAACTCTGTCCGTGGGGAGGCATGGGAACCCAATCACGCTGGTTTGGGCCCAACAAGCCTCAGACACACCCTGCCCAGCAGGGCCGCTGCCATCACCACCTCCTGCTACTCGCCACCAAGCACTGAAGTTCTGAGTCTGTGCACCCACAGAAGAGGCCAAAAT
>NW_006291005.1:0-560 GCF_000327345.1 Myotis davidii
CTCCTCCTCCTCCGCCTTCTCTCTGAGACCAGGATTCTCCGGAGCTGGGCCCCCTTTTTCCATCCCAAAGGTCCCCCAAGTCCAGCCCCAAAGGGCTGTAAACAGACACAAACGGGGCCCCTTTAACGTGGAGCCGGAGCTGCCACACGGGGTTGGGAGGGGCGCCTGGCCCATCTCGGACTCACATCTCAAGGCTCCGGAGGCCCCGGCCCGAGGCGCTCGCTCCCTGTCCCTGAACGAGTGACTCCCGTGGAGCCGGAGAAAGCAGCTGGTGGCGAGGGAGTCGGGGGCTTGGGGCGGGGGGGTCGGTCCCGGAATTCCCCGCTGGGGGACGAGGGCGTGGCACGCAGGTCCGGGCTCTGCTCAGGGTGGCCTGTGGGGTCAGGAATCATAGCAAAGGGACCCTGACCGTGTGTCCCATGTTGTGTGTCCCATGTTGTTAGCAAACACGCAGCAGGTCCAGCCAGATGGTGGCCCAGCAACCAGGGCACCATGCCTCCTGATCATCAGGGAATGGGGGGAGGGAATGGGGAGGGAATTGGGGAGGGAATGGGGAGGGA
>NW_006291006.1:0-580 GCF_000327345.1 Myotis davidii
GGTACTGGCACAAGAACAGACATATAGATTAATAGACTAGAATTGAGAGCCCAGAAATCTACCAGAACCAATTAATATGCCCAATTAATATTTGACAAAGGAGGCAAGAACATACAAGGGAGTCACGACAGTCTCTTCAGTAAATGGTGTTGGGAAAACTGGACAGATACATGCAAAAAAAATGAAACTAGACCACCAACTTACACCATGCACAAAAATAAACTCAGAATGGATAAAGGACTTAAATGTAAGACAGGAAACCATAAAAATTCTAGAAGAATCCAACGGCAACAAAATCTCAGACATATGCCGAAGCAATTTCTTCACTGATACAGCTCCTAGGACACTTGAAACTAAAGAGAAAATGAACAAATGGGACTACATCAAAATAAAAAGCTTCTGCACAGCAAAAGAAACCATCAACAAAACAACAAGAAAGCCCACTGCATGGGAGAACATATTTGGCAATGCTATCACTGATAAGGGTTTAATCTCCAACATTTATAGGGAACTCATACAACTCAACAAAAGGAAGATAAACAATCCAATCAAAAAATGGGCAAAGGAACCCTGCCTCCAT
>NW_006291006.1:1124-2962 GCF_000327345.1 Myotis davidii
CAAAGCAGCATTAAACAGACTGTCAAACTACAGCAGGAAGGCAGGGGAGGGTTGGGGTGGTGGATAAGAGATCAACCGAAGGACTTGTATGCATGCATATAAGCATAACCAATGGACACAAGACACTGTGGGGTATGGGAAAGTCAAGGGGAGAAAAAAAAAGGAGACATATATAATACTCTTTGTAATACTTTAAGCAATAAAACAATTTAAAATAAATAAAGAAATAAAATAAAAATCTAAAGCAAAAAAACAATAAAGATTAAAATAAATTAAAAAAATAAGATGAAAATAATAATAGATTTACCTTATAGAATATTACTATTTTATAAAATTGTGAAAATTATCATGTAGTGCATGTGCAGCATTTATTATTGCAGTGTCTGAAACATAGAAAGTGCTCAATAGCCCTAACTGGTTTGGCTCAGTGGATAGAATGTCGGCCTGCGGACCTTAGTACCTTAGTTGTGGGCACATCCCCAGTAGGGGGTGTGCAGAAGGCAACTGATCAATGTTTCTCTCTCATTGATGTTTCTAACTCTAACCCTCTCCCTTCCTCTCTGTAAAAAATCAATAAAATATATATTTTTTAAAAGTGCTCAATAAATGTTAGCTACTGTTATTATGTGGATTTTTTTGTATATTAAGAATAATTACTGTACAGAGACAGAGAAACATCGAACAGGCCATCAAACCTCCAAAGGAAGGCGAGGGGTGGGGGGGTGTTAATAAGATATCAACCAAAAGACTTGTATGCATGAATATAAGAATAACCAATGGACACAGACACTAAGGGGGTGAGGGCATGTGCTGGGGGGTGGGAGTAAACAGTGAGAAGTCAATGGGGGGGAAAGGAGACATATGTAATACTTTAATCAATAAAGAATTGTAAAAAGAATAATTACTGTGCTCTTCTTTTGATATCCACATTGCTCATTGCCTCTTGACCTCTTCCTTTCTACTCAATTGTCACCTCAACAATGAGAAATCCCCTAATCATTGTATTTTAATATAGCAACTAATTCAGCACTATTTCCTTATCTTGCTATACTGGATAGAATTGTGTCCCTTCAAAAGCTATGTTCAAGTCCTAACCCGTATACCTGTAAATGTCTTTGTTTGAAAAGTAGAGGCCTGGTGCACAGATTCATGCACCCGTTGGGTCCCTCAGCTTGGCCTGCACCTTCTCACAATCTGGGATCCCTTGAGGGATGTCAGACTGTGGGTTTCAGCCTGATCCTGGCAGGCCAGGTCAAGAGACCCCACCAGTGCATGAATCCATGCACCAGGCCTCTAGTATGCATATTAGATCTTCGGTTAATCTCTTCCCAACCTATCCCTTACCCCCTCCCTCTGAGATTCATCAGTCTGTTCCATGTTCCCATGCCTGTGCATTGAGCATCTGCCCCCTGGTGATCAGTGTGCATCATACCTACTGGTCAAATGGTTGAACGGTCAAACAATATAATGGTCACTTCGGCATTTATATATATAGACTAGAGGCCCGGTGCACAAAAATGTGTGCACTTGGGAGGGTCCCTCAGCCAGGCCTGTGCCCTCTTGTAGTCTGGGACTCCTCGGGGGATGACCACCTGCTGGCTGAGGCCTGCTCCCCAGGGGATGTCTGGCAGTCAGACATCCCTCTGACAGCCCAGGAGCCCTCGGGGGATGTCCACTTGCCAGTGGGGAGCAGGCCTAGCTGCAGTCAGATATCCTTAGCACTGCTGAGGAGGCGTGAGAGGCTCCCACCACCACCACTTTACTGGCAGCCTTCAGCCTGGCTTGTGGCTGAGCAGAGCTCCCCCTGTGGGAGCACACTGACCACGAGGGGGCAGCCC
>NW_006291006.1:3312-11290 GCF_000327345.1 Myotis davidii
GTTAATTTGCATATAGTCGCTCTGATTGGCTGGTGGGCGTGGCTTGGGCATAGCAAAGGTATGTTCAATTAGCATTTTTGTCTTTTACTAGTGTAGACTAGAGGCCTGGTGCACAAATTTGTGCATGGGTGGGGTCCCTTGGAGTGGCCTGCGGAGATTGGGCTCCAGCTTGCACCCCCAGGTTCGCAGTCCCACAGCTCCAAAGCCCCGCCTGACACCCCACCTTGGCCTGGTGCTGCCCCCTCACCTGCTCCACCATCGCTCCACAGTCCCACTCTCATCAGGGCCCTTCAGGGCCAGCAGTGCCTCCACTGCGGCCCACTGCTAGTGCTGCATCTCCAATGTCCGCCATGGTCCATGCTGCCCCCTGGTGGTCAGCGCTCGTCATAGCAAGCAGTCCAACTCCTGGTCTCCTAGGATTTCGGGTCAAACAACCACCTGAGGGGACAATTTGCATATAAGGCTTTTATTATATAGGACAGTATCTTTGCAGAGTAATCACATTGAGATGAGATCACACTGGGTTAGGATACGCCCTAATCCCAATGATTGGTGTCTGTCAGAGAAGAGACAGAGAAACACATAGAAACACACAGGAACAGTATTGTGTAATGATAGAGGCAGAGATTGGAGTGATGCATTTACTAACCAAGGAATGCCAAGGATTGCTAGCAACCACCAGATGCCCTAAAGAGAAGAAAGGATCATCCCCTGAAGCAATGGTTCTCGAGCTTGGCTGCACATTAGAATCACCTGGGAATCTTTTTAAAATCCTGATTTCTGGGCCTCATCCTCCGGAAATTCTGTTTCTTTGTTACTAATATTGTGGCCCCACCCCATAACAAAGAAACAGAATTTTCGGAGGATGAGGCCCAGAAATCAGGATTTTAAAAAGATTCCCAGGTAATTTTAATGTGCAGCCAAGGTTGAGAACCACTGCCCTAAAGCCTTCAGGGAGGGCCTGTCAAAACCTTGATTTTGTACTCCTCCTCTCCAAACTAAGTGAATAAAATTCTGTTGTTTTAAGCCACTCATTTTGTTATAGCAGCCCTAGCAAACAAATACACTTGTTTTATTTTTGGCATAGCACTTACCATCTAACATACTAAATATTTATTTTGTTTATTATATTTCTCCTCACTAGAGTGTAAGATCATTGAGAGCAGGGACTTTTGTTTATACTGATTCCCTAGCACTGAAAGGGTACCTGGCACATAATAGATGCTCAATAAATATTCTCAGAAGGAAGGAAACTTACTGTTCTTATATACTACACTACATACCATGATTTTTTAGTTTGTCTTTTGTTTTTTTAATTTTAAATGGTTTTTGATGTGAAGTTTTTATGTGTTCAAGTTCATTTTTTTTAGTGGTTTCTGTAATCAATGTTATGCTTGAAACAGCTTTTCCCAATCACATGGTCATATGTTCACCTTTTTTCCTTTTAGTATTTCATAGTTTAATTCTTGTTTTAATTGTTTGTTATGAAACATTTAAATATAGAGGAAAGTGTAGAGAATAATGTAATGTGCAGTTTCATTTTTTTATATTCATTCCTCCATCCATTTGGAATTTATTTTATGTGTGGGCTGAGAGAGAGCTTTAGTTATTATATTGTTTTAGTTTTTTTCAAAATAGTTAACCAATTATTCCAGCAACTTTTATTGGTTAATCTCTCTTTTCTTTACCAATTTGAAATTACACCATAATAATCATCTAAATACTTATATATACTTAGATCCATAGAACAGAATAGAAATCTTTGCAATAGGTATATTTTATTATTATTATTTACACTATTACAAATATCCTCATTATCACCCCTTTGCCGACCTCCACCTTCACTCCCTCTTCCTTCTGGATAATACCACACTGTTGTGTCTATGGGTTATGCAAATATGTTCTTTGGATAATCCCTTCACTTTCTTTCATCCAGTGCCTCTATTTTTGTACTGGCATCACTTTTAAAATGCTGCTTTAGAATAGTTTTAATATATATTCATATAAGTTTCACTTCATGATTCCTCTTTTCTCATTCTTTTCTTAACCATTCTTCCCTGTCTATTCTTACAGATGAACATTAGAATCATTGTGAAGTTTGGAAACCATCCCCTTGAGATATTGTTTAAAATTTACCTATGTATTTGCAAACAAAAGCTGCTTAAACCTCTAGCCTCTGTCCTGATTGGAATCCTCATCTCCCATCTTAAAATAGCCTCCTAGGTAGCTTCAGGCTAACATTGCTGTCAGGGTGATCTTATTAAATGGGAAAATTTGGGTTTTATTACTTTCCTGTCTAAAACTCTTAAGTGACTTGCCTTTCCAGTTGGAATAATGCTCCATGACCTGGTCCTAACTAACCTAGCTATCCCCTCACAAACACCAGACGTTCTGAACTAAGTACAGTTCTTTGGAGGAGCCTAAAACTGATTTCTTCCTTCCCTCAGTTTTTGCATAAACAACTCTGCCCCTAAAAGATCCTTCATTGGCCTTTTTGCCTGCTTTAACTCCCTCCAGGCTGCCTTCCCTGACACTGCACCTGGGAAGTGCTTCCTGATCCAGTCACACTCCATTCCCGGCTCTGGGGTATGTGCCCTCCTCCTTGCCTCCAAACATTTAGCACAACACTCACCTATTGGTTCCTAATTGTTCATTTATCAAAACCTCGAACAAGTAACTCCTTCCTGGGCTTCTGTTTCCTCAGTTACTAAAGAATAAAGCTGGGCCATGATTTATAAGTAAGGATTCTTTCAGCTAAACGTTTATACAGTAGCTTCACCCATTTTGCTATTTATCCCTTGTTTGATAGCTAATAAAGCTGAGGATTGCCAAAACTGCAACTTTCAAGTCAACATATGTTTGGGCTCAACATATGTTTCGGCTAATTAAACCTATGCCACGTGAACTCTTCTGACTAGAGAAAATTAATACCAATACTGATGACCTTGAAAAACCATGGGATAATAAATTATTCTCTAAGTCAAAGGCAGAAAATATACCTGGTTGTGCTTCCCCTGAACTTTCTGTAATTCTTTAGAAATGAGAAAGCCATATATATAGTGTATATATGTACTAATTTTGCCTGTAACTAATGATTTAAATTACCCCTTTCCCCCAAATTCGAAACAAATGACTTAAATGCAAAGCACTTTCAGAATTATTTGAGACATCTGACTTTAACAAGGACATATGAGAAATTCTGAAGCTGGAAGAGGCCCTTAAATAATCCAGGTCAGGCCTGATTTTAGATGAAGGAATTGAGACCCTAATGGGCAGAGTAGCCTACCCCTAAGTGAAACAGCCTCTCCACACATGCCCATTAAAAGTGGAAACTGCAATAACTGTCTGCATACTAGCCACCTTTGGTAAAGCACCAGTGAACCACTAGAGACAATAAACTTGTATTATTAAAGCGGAGGTTTGGTGGTGTTAAGGATTATAACAAATAAGCTTTAATCCCCTCTTTTACTGAGCTACTTTATTAGAGAGGAGGGAGACCTTTGTTTTGCTGCCACATCAAACTTAACTATGATTAGGCACCAACAAAGTAGTAAGCATTAGACAGCACAGGAAATATCTGTAGAGTTCTTTATGCTGTATAATTGCCTCAAGCATTAGTCACTTGAAAAAAATCGCACACACATAATACTGGAAGACAGAATTTACTACTGAAAGTCTCTTTTCATTAAGATTTCACTTCATCACTAAGAATTAAAATCCATCCCCCAACACTACCACCAAAGAGAACTACTTAACCCGCATATGCTTGAGGTAGACCAACATTATCACTGTTTCCCCTAATGAGGAAAAGGAAGCCTTAAGCAACTAGCTCAAAGCTAAAAGCACAGTTCATTAAGAGCTCCTCTTACTGATTAAATTGGACCAATGTTATAAGTGAAAATTAAAATGGTTTGAAAATTCAAAAATATCATGGCAGCAGGAAATAAAGAATAACACATATGTATAAAGTCTAGTTTGCAAGCAACTTTTTGATGAGAACTAAATGCGCATGTTGGTCGACCATAAAACTACCACATACCTAGTTTTTCAATTTGTCAAAAACATGACAAGTTAGTCTTAAAGGTTAACGTTAAAATATGAAACACAGAACTAGAAAGCAAACAGGAACTGCCTAGACCTGTGGTCGGCAAACTGCGGCTCTCGAGCCACATGCGGCTCTTTGGCCCCTTGAGTGTGGCTCTTCCATAAAATACCACGTGCAGGCACGCGTACAGTGCGATTGAAACTTCATGGCCCACGCGCAGAAGTTGGTTTTCGGCCTGGGTGAGTCTATTTTGAAGTACTGTTGATATTTGGCTCTGTTGACTAATGAGTTTGCCGACCACTAGTAGGCCCTAGACTACTTTAAATTTCATGAATTTGAAATTTCAGACACCTTCCTTTATTTGTCCTAAAAGCTGAGGTCTTTCATTCTTGAGCAGTGGTTCTCAAAGTGCAGTCTCAGGACCTGGCCACAGCAGCAGCATAACCTAAGAACAGGTTAGAAATGCAAATCCTTAAGCCCTCCCCTATCCCAGTCCTACTGAAACTACCTCTGAAGGTAGAGGTGGCTATCTGTTTTTTAACAAGTGCTAATGTTTAAGAACCTCTAGAGCAGTGGTTCTCAACCTTGGCTGCACATTAGAATCACCTGGGAATCTTTTTAAAATCCTGATTTCTGGGCCCCATCCTCCGGAAATTCTGTTTCTTTGTTATGGGGTGAGGCCACAACATTAGTAACAAAGAAATAGAACTTCGGAGGATGAGGCCCAGAAATCAGGATTTTAAAAAGATTCCCAGGTGATTCTAATGTGTGGCCAAGGTCGAGAACCAGGCTTTAGAGAATCACAAACTGCCTTATCTAGGTGCCAACTGGCTGGATAAATTTAACACTTATTGTGTTATTAGTCAATATTCACTTTTTCTACCTTGTGATCTGTTTCAAACAGCTAAGTAGCAGTGCATGAATAATTTCTGCTCAAATTTAGTCACCCTACAGAGCTCCTGAATCCCAAATCCTAACAGTAAGCCCAGGTGTCCAACATTTACTAGACTCCAATGTAAGGCTGTATTTCTCCCTCTCAGTGGCCCTTACTGAATTTGATTGACAAGTTTACTCTTTTCTTATGGTAGATCAAGTGTGCCCAGTTCCTCAAGGGCAGGCATCCTATGGGTTTACAGTTTTGCATTCTTCTCTCATAGATTGAGCACGTGTACTTAAAACAAAATGAACACATTTCGCCTGTGTAACAAAATTCCCAAAAGTAGATGCCTTGGTGTTTTATATAGATGTAAACTTAGAAAGTAGTTATGCCTGAGTTTTCCTTAAGGACCCCCTCCCCACTGTGATATTTTTTTTAAACCCTCTAGTATTGTTAATCTTAAAAAAAAAAAGAGTCCAGTTTTTCAGATCTATAAATGTCATTTATTTTGCAAATCTGAGGTTCATTTACTTTAGTAACAATGTGATCATTCCCCATACTGCCAAAACACTTCACGATTTCCATTTTATTTTTTAAAATTTAACATCATTTTAAAAATCCAAATACGATTCAGAACACTTTTAAGAGCAGTAACTAGAGAAAGGATTTTACCATCTTACTTTATATTGATAAAAACTGCCGTCAAGGAAGGTCCTGCGGTTTACAGATGGATACCGTGCAATTTTTCACCTATTATACTAATCAAAATTGCATCGTGATCCACCCGACAACAGCAAGACAGGTCATTGTACAATTACCAAATATCAGAAATTATAACCTTCAAAAATTAAAAGAAGACGATAAAATCCTCTTTTCTTCCACAGGCCGGGACAAGTGCAATACTTTATATATAACACAAGTAATGCAACAAATCCCCACCCATGGATGAATGGGTGTGAATGCTGGAGATGTGCGTGAAGATAGTCACAAAGCAGTAGGCAGCACACATTATCACAATCAGTTTTGCATGGATTTGCACAGCCATATATACATATATACACTGAAATGCAAACCTGCAAAACTAATCGTAAGTAGCAGTGTCTTTGGATATTCTCTACATCAACAAGAGATTCATTATCCAAGAGTACTAGAAGTGCTCACACTACAGTAGAATAATGGCAAAACTACCTGCACTATGAGCACTTTGGTACTACTAGGATCTTATCTTTGGTAAATAACTGTACACTGCACACAGTTACCAACATCTGCTCCCAACAAACAATGAAAATGCAAAATACAAATCTTTGAAACTTGGCCTATTCAAATGATTACTCAAGGCATACTTTGTAATGCTGTGTATTAGGCAGCCTGTGCCAGAAGGGGCATTTAGGGCAGTAGATTCTAAGCTGCTTCACTAACTGCACTAGATGCACCTTAACACAAGAGACACGTTATGAAGAACAGTTCAAAAGCATCAACAACTTAATTATGCACAAACTACATTTCTCAGTCGCCATTGATTAAATCACCATGGTAATGTAAGAAGTGCTTGCATTGCAGTAGATCTCCAAAAGCTACCTGCACTGTAAGCACTTTTACATGGCCAAGGCCTATTTCTGTAGTAAAATTGTCTTCCACAGGCTCTTCTTTTCCGTCTTCACAGATCTATTCAGACTCACCTGGTTAAAAACAAAGCAAAACAAAACAAATTAGATACTGGACAAGTAAACTATTAGTTAATATTCCTGAAACATGCTTTCTTTTGACTTAAAGTATCCAAGCTAGGTTTTGGAGTGTCAGGCAAATCCTGAAAAATATTAATAATCTGAATTATTTACACAGTTGAAAACACTAGTGATTTCAAAAAGTCCAATTCTTAAGTATAAGTGGATTTTGGACTTTTTTCCATCTAAGAAAACTTGATATCTGCATCCCAGTAAATTCACAGGCCCATTATGTCCACTCTGATTTTAAGAGGCTTATCTAGAAAAGATGCATGTAAAATCAGGGTGAGCATTCTCTTTTTGAGGTAGGACTCTAAAAAATGACTGTTAGATTAAATGAATATTCCCTGCCCCCACCCCATTAATAGAAAATGAGAGAAATATTAGAGCTGGTTTAAGAAACAGCCTTCTGCACTCTTCACATAATGCACAGATGGCCTAGAGATGTCACATTTTGATCTATTTCAAAGGGCTCTTGTTCTGTTTAAACATTTATGGACCCATTTTCTCCATTAAACCCAAAGAAGGCAGATTAGCTCTTCTTTCCTTCATGTCATTATCATCCATAATAAAACCTTTTCCCATTTCCAAGTGCTTATTTTACCTAAGAACATGCAGCAAGGAAGTGAGCCCCTACTTGAAAAGGGCTCACAAGGTTCCCTTACCTCTTCCATGATGGGTTAAATTTGTAAAACAGACAAGTCAGAGACATAGAATTTGTAATACATTTAATTAGTGTGGGTATCTTAAAAGTTGAACTTCCATCATGGTATCCCACACAACTAATTCTAGGCTTTTAAAAAAAAACACTATTTTAACTGACTCATTACAATCACACAAGTCTAAAATGGATTTTCTATAGAAGACTAAAGCTAACAGAAAATAGTAATTTTCCTCTTACATCGAGTTTCTACACCTCTAACCTTTTTTTCACCATTAAAAAATTACCCCAAACTGGACTCAATTTGGCAAAACTGAGCCCCACATGACTCCGAGAAAGCACCTTCTCCAGTTAGTACCTTATTTTAATTATTCATCTTGTGTACATCCCCTTGGGCAGACACTCTCCAACCTTTTGAAATTGTAAAAAGAGAACAAACAAAACCCCCTCCCTATCGCCTTGGAGAATCCCTTGGCCTCTTCCCGGGGCTCTCACACCCTTACCTACTGCTCCCATTGAAGTCTGAGCAGCCCGTGTCCAGGGTGTGCTCCAGCTGCTCACACCACGCGCTCGGGTCCTCGTGCGGCAGCCGCAGCCGGGAAGATTAAAGAGAAAGAAACAAAGCATCATGGGAAACAGAGTTCTCCATTCAAAGCACCAAAAAAAAAAAA
>NW_006291006.1:11300-11605 GCF_000327345.1 Myotis davidii
CCGCGCCAAGCCCACGCCCCCTCCCCCTCCATTCCGGTGTTGGTGGGAATGGAGCCAAGGGGGAGGAGAGTCCCTCTTTCCCCCTCCACGTACCCCCCAAATTCTCTAGGAACTAAAGATCAGCAGTGGAAGAGAAATGGGGATGCTTTCCCGCGCGCGCCCCGCTGCCCCTCAACTGCACGCTGGTACTGTGCTTTCCTCAACTCCTGCCTGCTCCGTCCCCTCCCACCCATCTAGTCAAGTCTCCCCATCACAGCTGCTCCCACGCAGGTCCCCCGCCTTCTGCCTGGGCCGCCTGCCTGGGC
>NW_006291006.1:11975-14610 GCF_000327345.1 Myotis davidii
CCTCGCAGGTGGCACGCGCGGTGATCCAGCACCAGTCACCCCTCTCTGCGTCTCCCTCCCCGATGCACCCGGGGCTGCACGCCACCCAAGCGCTCAGGTCCCGCGGAGCCCGAAGAGGAAGAGAAGCAAGAAAAAGCGTCCAGGAAATTCTTTGGGGCCGCGAGAGCACCCCTCACCCGCAGCGCCCCTGTCCAGAACAGCGCGGAGACACTAGCCTTCCTGCTACCACTTGAAGAGCGCTCCGTCCCCTCGGTCCTCTGTCCGAAGCTATATCCCTGGGAAAAGCCCGCCCCTCTGCCTTTAATAGCCCAGGGGAAAAAGCCCGCCCCCGCCCACCCGGCCCGCACAGGAATTAGGAAACGGAACCCCTTCTCAGTCAAAGCGAAAACCCCACCAAGTCCCAGTTACCCACGGGCGAGCGCAGGCGGCATTTTCCCCTCTATTCCCCAACCCCGGGTCCTTAATTAAGAGGCGCGCCTGGGAAGCCGGCCCGGGACAGCATCGGTGCACTGGCGCCAAGCCCAGGATGGTGCGCTCGCCACCACCTCGTCCGGTACGGCTCCCAGAGCGCTCGTCCCCTCTCCTCCCTGGATATAAACTGCGAGGCCCACGGAACCGTGGGACCTGGGTGTCCCCACCACCGCCACCTGGCGCGCGCATGCGCGCCACCACGCCGCTAGATTGAAAGTGTTCCTAAGGCCCGAGGAGGAAAGAAGTACACAGCACATTCACTCTAGGCACGTGTGAAAGTTTTAACCTCTGGCACCTTGTGCTAATGTTAGGAGGGTTTTGCCTTTGCCAGGCGGCCCCCAGCCCCCATCAGGGTTTCTTGGGTGGCATCGCTAGCGGTAGCTGCCATAGAGTACACGCACAAATGCAAGGAAGATATGATGAAACTATTTTGCTTTCTCTTCTCATTCCACAGCTAATGAGAACCAATTGAGGGCAGACTGTTTAAAGGCCAAAGCCCAAGTACACTCTGTGTAAAAAAAAAAAAAAAGACGGTGTCTTAGTTTAAGAAACACAATACAAAATGGAATTAAACATCCCAGACGTTGTACACTGGGCAAAATGCGCTCATCAGATTCCCTAGCGGACAACGAGGTAGGAGTAGGGGCCGTGTGTAGTGTGGAGACGAGTTACAAATCACAGAAGGCAGTGAGCACTCAGGGTTCGGTGCAGGAAAACACTGGAAGGCAAGAGGGGGTGGGGTGAGGTGTTAAGGAGGGAGAGGAGGGGGAACGCAAAATGAGGCCGGACCCCTCTTGTGACCACGGGACATGATGGCAGCCCAAAGCCACAGAAAAGAGCGCCACGTGGTTCTTAACCTGGTGCACAGTAGTAGTTCAGGCAAGAAAATTGCAAAAGACTGGCCTCTCCTGCCCCTGGCCCATGATGGAGTCCAACCTGAATGGGCCAGCGGAGGATGCCAGGAAAGCCACACTGATTTCTCCAACGTGAGTCACTCTTACAGGTGGGATTTCTCCCTTTTCAGAAAATGAGCAAACAGACTTTGCAGCCCACCCTGGTGGGTCTGCCTGATACTTTCTGGAAGCTATGCAGCCCGAAATTTTTTACCCAACCAGATCCGTCCGGTGAGATTGCACCCACTGCAATGCAACTTTCGACCTTGAATGGTAATGACTAGCAGTGGAAAGAGGAGCGGAGGGAAGAGATCTTAAACCCGACTTTAAGAAACATTGTAGTAAAGCAAAATAAGAACAGTACCTTTAAGCCTGAGCAAAACCTTAAGTAAAAGAAGGGGTTTTGCAAAAGTGGCGCGAAGATAATATCATGTGATCCGACCCCAGGGCTTCTCCTTCCCCTTTTGCCAAACTCCCCTCCCCCCAAAAAAAAGGGGGGTAGGGAAGTTACATCCGCTCCTCACGAACTATTAGCATAATTAATTGTGTCCTGCAGCTGCAGACCGTGCTCCCTGTCAATAAGTAAACATATCCTCATCCTCTTCACCATCAGAACAAAAAGACCCATTACTCTGATTTTGGAAAATGTTCCCAAATAAATTTCATTTTCATCAAAAGTCTTACTTTGGCATTCCAACTATGTTTATGTGTCTTGGTTTGAGAGACAGAATAGAGTTAGAAAGTACGAAATCATCTTATTAAAAGGGAACAAGCAGGAGTAGCTCCCCAAAAGTGAGATATTTAAGTAGAGGCATTAAATGGAAATGCCTTTTTGAGGGACTTCACTAGTTTAAAATTTTCCAAAAGTTTTCATCAGTTCTTCAAACAAGACATCCTCCCAGAGTCTTCCTACTCGGCCCCCCAACTCCCACCCCTCCTTCCCTTTAAAGCTAGAACAATACCCGGAATAAGGTATTTTGAGATTGCTTTACCAGAATATTTTCTTGTTTTTAATGTTTTTAGAGGCTTGCAACCTATAGAATATCTGGATCAAGTTCCCAAGTGGCAAAAATAATTTATTCCATTTATGTACCTGTCTATCACAAGATAAATTTAAGGGCAAGATACAGGTTATTAAAAAACCCAGGACACACGAAGAAATTTTTGTCTTTTTTCTCTTGGAAAAATGTAATGGCCAAAATACCTAGAGAATAAAAAAAAAAAAAAGGCTAAAGAACAAAGCATTTCTCTCTCTCTCTCTCTCTCTCTCT
>NW_006291006.1:14700-31715 GCF_000327345.1 Myotis davidii
CTCAAAGAAAAGCACGTGATCCCTTCATGCTTTAAAACTTGTGGTCATGCTGAGGCTAAAAGCTAAGAGCTTGTGACCCCACAACCCCGTCCCCTCCCCCAGACCACAGCCCAGGGCTTAAGGCTCCAGGCTCCCACCAGGCTCCAGCTTGCTCCCAGTATTGTGAGACAAACAATGCTAAGACATTCTACAAATTAAAGGAGCCACAGCTCCTAGTCCCAGTCATGTCATTTATGCCTGTAGAGATTGGCCTGTGTGAGTGTTTGTATATGTGTGTATATAAATGATATAAGTCATATAGAATGTATGCTTATACAGAAGTCCACTTGTTCTATTAGAATGTGTAAGAAAGGTATAGAAACTGGCCAAAGGGAGCGAGAACTTATCCTTTGTGAGACTAAGAATTCTAATCACAATTTAAAATTCTTGTCATTATTTTGAGTTTATAATGGATTTTTTAAAGAACAGATATCCAGTAAAGTATTACCCCTAATATCAAGATATTCTGAGCTTTTATCTGCCTGAAAAGGGGAGAGACTCCTCTATATTGACCTCTAGATTTCATTGTGCCTTATAAAGCAGCCATCTAAAGTAATTTGAGTTTTAGCACCTTTAAAAATACCAGTAATTGACATTTTACCCAGTTGAAAAATCATTTCATTTGATTTAGAAATAATATCTAGTGGCTCTATTAAACCTAATGATTGGTATCTTATAACAAAAAGGTCCCCATGGAAACCAGAAAGTAATTTAAGAGTATTATGTTCCTCACACAACTAGAATAGAGCTTTTGTTCAATGTGTATTTACTACTTTAATTTTTTGGATGACACTTGCAGTAAGGTCTCTTACACTCTAGTTTTGCATGGGAATAGGAATTCAGTGTCTTAGTACAATATGTGTTTTGCTCTAGTTGTGTGGTTCTGTGTTCCTGTGTGAGTGTGCATGCCTATGAGGCCTAAAACAAAGCCAGAAAATCAGAACACTTAGTGAACAAAATGCGGGGGAGGGGTGGAGGTACCAAGGAGAAAATATTTCAGATGCTATTATGTTACTTGATTCTAGAGCAGGAACTGTGACTTCCTTAGAATCAAATAAAACTGGTCTTCACTAACTTTGGTTTTGTAAAATAAATATTCCTTAATTTACAAATATTTAATATTTTTAAAACGAGTCCATCTTATTTTGAATGGCCAGAAAACTAAGATAAATCAATATGATAAAAAACTAGAATATTTTGTTTACCAACCCTTCATTTGTTTATGAAAACTTATGTCAGCAAAACAAAGGGAAAAAATTAAAGGTAATAATGAGTTTCTGATTGTTATTTCTTTTCAATAGTATCTAACAACATACATCATGGAAATAAAATAAACAATACATCTCTAGTGTCAATGTGAATAAAATCTCAATTTCAAAAAATTTACTCCTCGGTAAAAAGGAGAAAATTTCACTAATTGAACATATACAGTTAATATAATTTGGTTTAAAAATGTAGAAATTAAAAATATATTTAACTTAATCTCAAAGAATTTATTATGATAGCAAGAAGTGCATTGACATTCTGAAATGTGCATAAGTTTAAGATATACAATTTATTAGATTTTATTTGTTAGTAAATTACTTTTATAAACTAATCTTTGCTAACTTTGATACTTAATAAGTATTTCAGTATTTACAAACATTTCTGTTCTTTATTAATGAGTTAATATTTTGAATGAATTACAAGAATAAATTACAATAGAATAAACATATCTTGCACAATTCAGATGAAATATGTTGGTACTAGCACTTACAACATGGAACTAATTTTGTTAATATGTGGTGCTTTAAAATTACCTTGTTCCATGGAACTTTGCTTCTTTCAGTAATATGTTAAAACACAGTTTTCTTTCACTAACAACTGTATTTTCACAGATGAAATATTTTAAGCAAAATACTTATGTAAATATTGAAAATATATAAAATAATCTGCCTTCCATCAGTAAAAAAAATTGTTTCTCAAATTAATTCTCCTACCTTGAGAATAGACTCAATAGACATTAAAGTGATTCACTATTAAGACTAAATAGTGTTAAAGGTATTTTTACACTGTTTGAAACACTTTGATTTTCCTGTTTATGTGACCTTAGAAGTGGAACTTCTGGTATTACAAACCATAAAATTGCTAGCAGACTATAATACTAAAATCAAAGAAAAAGCTATAAAATAGAAATGTTTTACACACATTACTTCTTTTCAATCACTTTTCTGATTAAATTTGTCCATCTTTTGCACCATTATAAATTTTCTAAGTGAAAAAAAAAGTCATAGTATGGAATATGATGAAAGATAAAGTTTTATTTTCAAAACAGTCTCCAAAATCTTATCACCATAACATTTTCTTCCAAAGCCAGCAAATCATGGTGTTAAATATTATCTAATTATATAATAATTTTACACTAGTAAGTTTGTTAATTGAAAATGTCATGATTAAGAACTAAAAACTCTAGATCACAACTATTCTTTTAAAGTTAGAAAAATTGAAATCACTTAGTATTCTCTCTGCTATAATTGAAATAAAGCATGATATGATTCTACTACCTATGTAGAAAGAGAGCACAATGATATTTTTTGGAGCTTCTCTCTCTTTTTTTCTCCTCAAAGATAACATTTATCTTCAGCTAGTCCTCCGCTTAAGTTAGAGATTCACTTTAACTGTCTCCTGACTTGTGATTGCTGAAGGAAGTAGGACTATTGTGTGGCCTTTTTCATGCTGAGGAGTAAGGCTCAGTGAAATGTGTTGAATTATCCAGATGCCTGAAAGAACTGCAATGAAAATTTAGAACAACATAAATAGCAGAGCTAACACTCACTTGTAAAAGGGAATCTTTCAACAGATATAGTCTACAGAGGACATCAACTTTAAAAATGAAAGAGATTTTTATTTTCTCAAAACAAATGCAATTTAGTTTACTTTTGAAAATCTTACAAGAATGTCTAAGTCAAAAGGAAGACTAATGATTAAAATCAAACATGAAAAGATGCAATTTTATTTTTAATTATATAATTTATATCTCTGCTTAGAGCTCTACATGTATTTTTATTCTTTCAGAAAAGAATGATCTGTCCATACCATTCCACACTTTTTCAAGTCCTAATGAATTTAACTACTTGAAATTTTACTCCCTAAAGTAAAAAGAAAAAAAGATTCACATCACTAAGACAAACAGCTCCTTTATAGTTGTTAGTCATCCCATTTCTATAGTTGCTACTTATTAAAACATCTTTAAGAATTAAAACACTTTATGTGTTAGAAGATAAAGAAAAAAGAAAATATGGAAGCTGTGATTCAATATGGGTCGCATATTTTTGAAAATGTTTAGGTATCAAAACTTGCTGAACTAAATAACATTATTATAGGATGTGTTTTAAGTACTCAAGAACTCAAGGTTAAAGAAGCAAACATGATATGTTGGTACGTATTACAAAAAAATACTGTACTACAAAATGTTAAACCTTTTAATGTTTTTTATAATTAATTAACTAGACCAAAGTTCAGTGTTTCCTTGGAGGATATCAAGGCTAATAAACAAAAGCATTTTAAATATAGTCTGCTTGTTGATTTTGGAGAAATGGCAAGACAAATAGTCCTAGTGAACATCTATAGTTAAATTATATTTTTAGAATATAATACTTGACTAATCTGTAAATCCTTTCATGTTTATTTCATTTGAAATTTTGCTTTAAAGACCTTTTAAACAAATGCATGGAAACCACTAGATCTTGATGAACTATAGTATTTAGCTTCTTTAGAGTAAGATATACACCTTGCAAATGTTAATAGCCTTCAGACTCAATTACACTACTTGAGGCTTTCTTTAATTTGATCTGAAATAAAACGTATTTTCTTCCTTTGCATGCTTTAGTAATGCTTTTTCAGCTCTCAGAAATATACTTATTCTTCTACACTGTATTATTTATATGTATCTGGATATTTTTAACTAGTTACCAGATATAGTTATAGCCATATCTTTATTGCTCAACACAATTTTTTTTAATTTAATGTGTTTAAAGATAATCAACAAACAAGAAATTGAATAGACCCCATCAGTTTGGTTAATCACCTAACAAAACCAAGGCCAATTTTTATTTGTTGTATTAGTCCTACTCAACTAATTACCCCTTTTCATTAAGCTTCAAAAGGCTCTTCTTAAAATGCTACTTTATAATCTTTAAAAATCTGCTGGGGGGGGGGGTCAGAATTCATACATTTACCTGATTTTTTTCTTATTTCTGTGTCAGATATTTAAATATAAAAATTAAGAGATTTCATTTTATATTTTGGTTCCTAAACAAAGTGCCCTATTTATGCTGGTTTGGGAGCTACAGTTCTTTGGTTTTCTGCAATTTCAACTATTTCATTTACAATTCAAACGCACCATTCTTAAACTAATCTCTACTTGATTAATCCTTGAATGCATACTGCATCTTTCTTAAACTCCAGCAACAAAGTTAACAAGTTTACATAAATGTCTTGATATTTAAGATCTAAAGCCCTTAGAAAATTAATCCTAAAGTTAATTTTTCTGGTTTTTAACTACCACATATCTGCAGCTACATAAATTAACCCTAGTATTTTACAAATTAGCACAAACTGAAAAAATCCCAAATTCCAATTTGCCTTTCATTATACCTGACTCCTCCTCAATTTCTTAGTTCTTTCAACACTAAGTTTATGATGTACCAACAGTATTAAACCCTGAAATGACAGAGCAGGGTATCTTTTAAAGGATAGGTTGAGCCAATATTTCAGGTTGGCATTATTTTAGTGGGCATCTGATCACTTCATTTTACAGATGAGGAAACTGAGCCTCACCTCCACCCCAATAACATGACTAAGACGCCTTCACCAATTGTCACAGAGCCAAAATAAAGAAAACCACTAGTTTGGTCTATTTTGAAGGGAACTTAATATAGTCCTTGACTTATTTTCCATCTCGATTTTCCTGTAGGGCAATTGTGAAGACTAAATGAGATAATCTGTGAACGCAACAAAATGATCACAATACGTGGCATTTCAGAGTGCTCAATAAATAAACTTTTTTCCTCTTTCATGCTGATGAGTTAGGAATATTTCTCAGACTTCTTGCCAAGATCTTGACTTCTTACTGCCAGCCATATTTGTGGCACCAGAGATGCAAGCAAGACACTGAAAAAGTTTGGGGAGACTCAGGCTATCAAAAATTTAACATTCCGACATCCTCACACTTTAACCACATTCTGATTATACCAGCTGAAAAGACATAAAGTGTTCCAAGAAACCTGACACAGGGAAATGGGTACATGCTGTATTTCTCACCCCTCACTTCAGATTGGGATCCCAAATCATGATTCCAAATTGAACGGAACCAAATTTTTGTCACCATGAATTGCTTTTTGTGATATTGGTTTCAAGCTGTTTATTAAGAAACAGAAGACTCAGAAAGAACCTTTGACAGTCCTCAATTTCCTGCTCAAGAGACTCAGAGAAACTTACGCCTAATTTGAATTAAGTATGGTAAACAGAGGGCTTCAAACAGAAGCCTGTTAGCTAGATACCCCCTGTGCCGCATTGTTTCTGAGTTGACTAGCAAGAATTTTCCTGCCCTATATGTTTCACTCTTAGTTAACTACCTCTAAATAGCCCATTCTAGTTTCCAAAATCTAATACCCTGCCTCCCTTTTCTCCTTTGTCCAAAAAATGTTTTATATGCCCGATGTTGCTTTGCTGTCTTTGGAATTTTCATGCCTATGTGAATTCCCGAGGTGCATGTATCAAAACTTTGATTTTCTCCAGTTAATCTGTCTCTTTCAATTTGATGATTAGCTCAGCCAGAAGAACTTAGAAGGTGGGAGGAAAAGTATTAATATTTTAGCCCCCACAAAATAAGGAACATTTGATCATCAAAATGCTACTTTATGTTCAAATTCATAAGCTTCAATTAAAGTTTCCTCAGATATCAATTCCTTCTTAGTTTTTCTTCAACTATATAGTTAAAAATTAGAAACACAGCTCACTCTCTGATGCCTTTATATATACTAGCTTGACATTAAAAGAACTATTAATATTATATAAACTGTTATACCATCTGTGTTATAATTCTGCCTCATCAGGTTTTATGGAATGACCCCCTCACACCATTTCCTTCATTCCACCAGGCATGTCATCAAAGGAGAATAAATTAAGTATTGTGCCAGAAAATGTGGTCTACTTTCTAAAAGGCATCTATCTCTAGCTTTCAGAAATGCCTTTTGGAATGAGCAATGTGGAAACAGTGTCCCCATTGTTGTATAGGAATGTCATGAATTGGATCCCCACCCCAGCCTTTTATAGAGAAAAAGAATAAAAAGCGTTCATCCGAGTTTAAAATTATCATATTTTATAGCATATGCTAACATGCTAATGAGATGAGGTATTATCGCATCTTTGCTGAGGCTATTATGGATAATTGAGCTTTGTCCATCCACCCAACTAGATTGTAAACTCTGTGATGGTCAAGACAACTTCAACTTTGTAGTTTTATGAGACCCCTTTTAGAATATGTTGACACTTCCATTGTTGGTCTAGTGACTAGGTTGAATATTTGTATTGGGGGATATCAGAAATGCCAGCTCTTTTGCACTTTGTAAATTCCATTTCAACACTGTTTACTAGTGACTAAAAACCGTATAGATAACATGAGCAATTCTTTAACTCTGTCTAAAATATATCACTGAGAGATCAATGTTCCCCTAGTAAATAAAGATAACTCTAGGGAGTTTCTCTGTAAAGATTTAGACAGCTCACAGAGAAGTTCCTTTTGGTGGTTTGACATAGAAAGGGGTAGGAGAAGATTAAGGGACTCCAGTTTAGTTCAAAGTGTTGGAGAGAGGTTTTTGCATCTCAAAGAGGGGGAGGAGGAGGGAATCTAAGAAGACTGGGGCTGGGAATTTGGCCCTTTTCCTTCCTACTGACTGCCTTAAACTCCCTCTCCCAAAACCTTATGGTGGTGGAGAAAAGGGACCTGGATAGAGAATCAGGAGATTTCAGTTTGAGTCTGCGCTCTGTCACTAACTACCTGAATGACATTTAAGCAAATCACTTACTAGATTACCTCTGAGGTCTCTTCCCACTCCATAAATCTTTGCTCTTTATCTCATTCTCCCCCTCCTTTTTGTTCTTCCTTTCCCCCCACCCCCACCCCTTCTTCCTGGTCTTCCTTTAAACTGCAATAATAGTAATAATTAATTAGTTACCTCTGGAGAGAGAGTTGAAACGGTGTGTGGAGTATTAATGGAAACTAGCTTTTTATCTCTGTCATTAACTTTTTTCTTTATTTCTGTGGGTTTTCTTTATTGATTAAATTATAATTTCTCACGAATTTAAGATGCTTAATAGTATTACATTTAAATATCCAATAATCTGCCAAAATGTTTCTTGTTTGTAAATATAAATGTTAACACAAAACATTTGGTCACAAAGAGTGCAGTAAATCAGAGATTAATGTGGTATTATTCCACATAGATTTACCATGTAGAAAAATAGTCCACTAAAGTAAGTGTTGTACCCCGTGGCTCATGTTGCTTTTTACCTCATTTTTTAAGCTATAAATAAGGGTTTGCATTCATGTAAGCCAGCAGAAAGATTCTGGGAACCCCTTTGACTATAATTGTGTCCGAAGTGGATTAATACTTTGTCTCATGACATGGACACATGACTGTCAGAGATTTGGGCAGATCAGTGGTCTCTAATTCTCTCTCCTCCCATTCTTTAAGGACTCTTTCAAGTCACACCTCCTGCCAAGCACACTGTGATTCCTGCTTTCTCTGAAAAGCCATGGCACTTGAGTTCCATTTTGTTTAAGTTGTGTACTTGGGTATTTATACAATAATCTAATGTCAGTAATGATCTGTGGTCTCTCTTTTAGAGCTCAACAATTTTCAAAGCACATCAATATACATGTATTATTTTGTTTAAAATTTATCTAAAACCTGTGAGACAGATAGTTGAAATTATCCCTATTTCCATGGGCAGAACTGAGGCTCTGAGAAGATAAATAATTTGGCATGATGGAGTCTGTGCTGGAATTTGGGTTGGCCTGTTACTCAACATCATTTCAGAAATCTTTATTCTCACCACAAAGGAGACACAGCAAATTATGATGGTAGCATTTAGAATAGTAAATCAGAGTAAAGCCTGGTGCTGGTGTCAATGATGGAATGTGTCTTCCCTCGGAGCTTCTGAGAGGGAGGGAAATAGAATTCTCTGGGACAGAGTTACATGGTGGTTTAGCCTCCAATGAGACTTTTGGGGGGGAAAGTTTAAGCTCATATGGATTAATCTCACTGTTGATTCCTTGAACATTGCACTGTCCAATAGGAAGATAATAAATGCTGCACGTGTAATTTTAAATTTTCTTGTAGCCAAATTTAAAAAGTAAAAGAAACAAGGGAAATTAAGTTTAACAGTACACCTTTTTAACCCAGTGTATCCAAAATATACTCATTTGAATATGTAATCAATATAAAATTAGTAATGAGATATTTTTCCTTTTCTTGGTATTAAGTCTTTCAAATCTGGTGTGTACTTTATACTTACAGCACACTGCATTTCAGACAAATCAGATTTCAGGTGCTCAGTAGTACATGTGGCTAGTGGCGACCATATTGGACAGCACAGACAGGGGATTTTTGCTGCCTTCTGGCACTGACCACTCTATTAATATCACTAGCTATTCTGTCTCCATCTTCTTCATCTTCCAAGTGTGACTGTTAGCTGTTAATATTGCTTTGCCAATGTTTTCAGATCATCAAGCCATCTCTGTAATAAAGGGTTCACTCCATATTTATCTCATAATAACAGATAACATTTATTGAGTATGTATTATATGTCAAGCCTGCTTCTAAGTGCTTTAACTTCATATGTATTAATTCATAAAATCATCATAACAACAGTATGTGCTAATCTTTTCACCATCTCCTCACTTTACAATTGAAGAAACTAAAGTATTTAACTCCCAAAGTTACCCAGCTATGAAGTATAGGAAGCTTGATTTTAGCCCCACAAGCTTAACCACTTCTCCACCCAACCCCACCCTGGCCCTGCTCCAGAACTAGGGCCACAGACAACAGGAAAAGTAGTACTTCATTTCAGTCAGTGACAGAAGTACATACAACTTGGTCTCAGCTCCTCCTGAGCCCTTCAGACCTGTGTGGAATTTGGACACAACTGTTCTTCCTTTGTGTGGTGGTTGCTATAGCAGCTAGTACATAGTATATATATATATAGGGCTTGTGTCTATCTATTTGGATCTGTACCTACACACACACACACATACACACATGCACACATACACATGCCCACAAATTATCCTATATAGTAAAAGCTTAATATGCTAAGTGTCCGGTTGTCTGGTTGGCCATTTAACCAATCAATGCATAATATACTAATGATATGCTAAGGCCACTCAACTGCTTGCTATGACGTGCACTGACCATCAGGGGGCAGACGATCCTACCAGTAAGTTAACTTGCTGCTGGGGTCTGGCTAATCGGGACTGAGCAAGACAGGCTGGACATGCCCTGGAGCCCTCCCATGATCCCTCCCCAACTGGCCAACCTCCCACATCCCTCCACGCCCCCATCTTTCACTGATGGGGTCCCTCAGCCTGGCCTTCACCTTCTTGCAATCTGGGACCCCTCAGGAGATGTCGGAGAGCCAGTTTCAGCCTGATAGCAGAAAGATCCGTCTCTATGATGCACACTGACCACCAGGGGGCAGACGCTCAACACAGGAGCTGCCCCCTGGTGGTCAGTGCACTCCCACAGGGAGAGCACTGCTCAGCCAGAAGCCTGGCTCACAGCTGGCGAGCTCAGTGGCAGTGGCAGGAGCCTCTCCCACCTCTGCAGCAGCACTAAGGATGTCCAGGGAGCAGGCTTAAGCCATCAGTCAAACATCCCCGGAGGGCTCCTAGACTGTGAGAGGGCTGAGGGACCGCCCCCTCCTGAGTGCACGAATTTCATACACCCAGGCTCTAGTAGAGTTCATAAAAACCATAGAATTAAAGAGACAGAAAGGCTTTTAAATGCAGTCTCATTAAGAAAGTGCAGCTCGGCACATTAAGGAAACTTGCTCAAAGTTCCACAAACTAGAACCCAGATCATCTGACACTTCAAGATATTTCATAGCTACGAAATACCTCTTATGCATAGCAATTCCTACTTGAAAGTAGCAAGTCTATTCTCACTAATATACACTTTATCCAATGTTTATCTTCGCTGCCAAAGTATATATTTTTTTAATTTTTTCAGTATTTGCAAGAAGCATTTATGCTTGTTAGAAATTTAAATTTGGAAAGCTCAGAGTTAAGTGGATTCCTCTGGCCTTGCCTTTAGTTAAACATTTACATTGTTTTCTAAATGTTTCACCAGGTCAACAGCATATTGCATTTTTTAAAGATTGCACACTTATTTAAATTCTCTACCACCCTAATTCTGAACCCTTAATAAATGTGTAATTAACAAAATTGAAATTGTACAATTGTTAGTATGAAGAGGTTGAGTTTAGCCCGTTCATTTTATAGATACATGTTTTTTAAATGATGTTAAAATGCCTTACTCAGACGGCATTGTTACCAGCCTGACCTTGAGGATTAGTGCTGGTAGCCATTTCAGCCAAAGGGACAGCAGTAACATCTCACAAAGATTTTTTCTTTCAGCAACAAACTAGCCATCGCTCTTTCCTCAGATACTTCTATTTCAAAGTGGAGAGCTTGACCATATTTTAAATGTTGAAATGTTTCCCACTTAAGCACACTTGATTTCTTATTTAAAAAAAAGGAGGGGGCTTTCATATATTATGTTTCAAAGTGGAGATGGTTGTGAAACTTGAGCCCTGACACACAACCTCAACCTGACTTTTTAAAAGTGCTCAGAAAACTGTTCTTCTAATAAGCATGACCACAGCCTGCTCTTTAATGATTTTTTACCAGCCTAAGTAATTTATTCTAAATCATTAAAAAATCAAAATAGTTTACATTAAATAAATCCTTGAGTAGGAAAGAGGATGGCCCCACCCATTGGTGAATAAAGACTGAGAGATAAAAACGGAAAGTACAAAGCTAGTTGCAGTATAGTTACAGCTTAATTCTCAGGAGCTGATTCTTAACAGAATTTTTAAAAGAAAAACGACATATTCAGAATCATTTGTAAAATCATGCAAAAAGCACATTAGGGAGTATGGGAAATTAGTTTTGTTCTGGCTTTTAACATTTTCAGAGCCTACCTCAGTGAACAAAATGCTAAGTACAAAAGCAAATGAATTAATATTAAGGTGGTTGAGTCAGAGTCTTGTTTGTTGTTTATTGCTCTTTGATTTTTTTGTTAGAAGCCCATTGTAGAAGCCCTAGGGCTACTAAATAGATGAATAATGTCAATAATAACTAATACAAACTGCTATGGAAAATACCCTGTTTTCAAAACCACAGGTTAGTTCCTGGAAGTCAGCCGTCAGAGAAAGGATGTGGTATAGCAGCAAGTTTAAATAGCTGTGCAACAAAGGAAAGAGATCGGTTGACTTCTGCCTCCTAGAGGGTTGAAATCGGAAAGAACTGTATTTGAATATGGCTCATTCAGAAAGCATTGAAGATGAAGACTTCATCACATTTTGAAAAGCTTCACTAATCACTCCTGCGAAATCGGGTGAGAAAGGAACTAATGTAGCAGGATAAAGATAAGATGAAAATATATTAACTTTGGGTTCAACAAATCAGCCCACTCATTTTGGTTGTTATACAGAAGGCATTGACTTTTTAAGCCTCAAATCTCATTTCTCATTATTGTGAATTGGAAGTCATTGTAATACACCTGGCTTAAAATTTCTGTGCAGTTGTCGAGTTTTGTAGCCAAATAAGTTCCACAAAATAAACTCATCGCAGGAGCAGGAAAAGCGGCTTTTTTGAAAATACCTTGTGATCAGGCTCTAGGTCATGACCTGGGTCTTGAGAAACTTGAGTTAGTAGATGTTAGTTTTTCTTAGCTCTTTGTTTACCCTGGACTTAGACATTTTGTATTATTAAAAACCTGTGGCTTTTAAGGACATTCTATTTATCTTTCCAGGCTTTTTTAATGGAAATGCCTAGATTTTCTTGGAAACGGGAATTTTATTGTGGATTCCTGGTGCCCTTTGGAGAGGCTTATTTTTCTGGACAATAGTTTTCCTTAGTGTCACTACTCTTTTTTATCTCCCAATGGTCACAAGCTCCCAAGGTCGAGAAAAGTGCATCTTTTTGTTCTAATGAATATGAAATTCCATTTTAAAAAGTCTGCAAAAGGGGTTCTTGGTTAGTAACTTAAGGTATATTTCCACTACATGAAGTATCCGGGGGGTTGGCCTTCAAGACATTTGGAGAAAAAGAAAATCCAACTCAGTTAAAGTTAGAGAATTGAGCAACAGTAGGATTGATTATTGTCACTTAAGAGTTTTATCTTTTGTTATCTGTATTTTAAAGTGTATTGTAAAACATTAGCATGCTTGCTCATCATTGTTAAAAGAATAGAACCCAGTAAACTTTGCTTAAGGAAGCAAATTACCATTGCCTTGGACTATAGTGGAATTCTCAGGGTGTCAAAAGTTCTGTTGCTCTAGACTGCATCTAGTCCTCATGATAGCATAAACATTAAAATGCTTTGTGAGTTCATGTTGTTTGAGTGCATGGTCTTCTCATCAATAAATCAATCTTTCAGGGAAAAGTGGAGTTTTTTAATTAAAAGCTGCAATGCTTCCTAATTAATGAATATGAAATAATACAAAAAATACAGTTCCTCGGTCTCACTAGCCACATGTAGCTGGTGGCTACTGATTTGGACAGTGAAGATATAAAACATTTCCATGATTGCATAAAGTTCTGTTGGACAGCACTGCTTCAAAGGGTGCTTATTCTTTGACATAAATCTTAATACCTGGTAGCAGAAAATGCTGATTATTATTATAGCTTGCCGTCCACATAATTCTAGCTTTCTAGATGATATGGTATCTCTTCTACACAGTTTCAATGTATAGAAATTCATTGAGGCTGGTAATTTGGTATGATTATTAAGAATTATGAAAATTTCCCTCAATAGTTGTTTGTTACTCTAAACTACAATTTAAAACAAACAACCTCTCAGTGCCTCAGTGCCATCTAGCTTTGATTAAGCAAGGAAGGAATGTGGCTTCCTCTATTTTTTTTCTAATAAGGCTATGCAGAACATTATAGAAACTATGCTTGATTGGCATACATTAAATGCACATAAATTGTTAAGAAAAGATAAAAAGGTAACTTGTTGCAAAGTGACTACTTCTGAAAAGATTCACGTGATAGTATTTTTTAATCACCTATTTGGCATTTTATTTTTTATAGTAATAGTTGTTTTCCTTTTAATCCTCCAAAATGTGTCTCATAAATATCTGTGCTAATTAGAGGGGATTTTTATGCTTCCCAACTTCACTCTCCCTCCAATTCCCCACAAGTCCTTTATTTGCTCTATGGTCCACCTGGACTTTCTTCATCTCCCACCTTTGGTCATGCCCTTCTCGCCATCCAGAATGCTATCCCCACGTCTGCCTTTCTGAGACATCCATTCTTCAAAGCGCCCATTTGAAATGCCACCTCTTCCTGATCTCTCCAGCTGAGGTGACCTTTCTTTCTCCTGAATTTTAACTGCATTATAATGAAGTGTTTCATCTCCCTTACTAGATTATAAGCTCATTGGTACAGAGATCTTGGCCTTACTCATCACTGGATCCCTCCACATACTTGACACAGAGCTATTGCCATGGGAAATGAAACCAATTTTCTAAAAGTACACACAAGATATTTTTTGGGGGGAGGGGCTTTTGTAACATTTTAAAATTATTGACAGTAGTACAGTTGTCTCCCATTTCCCCCCACCCTTTACCACCCTCCTCCCAGCTCCTAGTCATCCCCAGATCTTCACTGCCCTATTGCCCATGTCCATGGGCTATGCATATAAGTATACTAGAGGCCCAGTGCATGGATTTGTGCACATTGAAAATAAATTAATTAGAAGGTGGCCAGCAGGGCGGGACTGGGTGAGATGAGCTGGACACACACTGGAGCCAACCTTCCGGAGTCCCTCCCCAGCCGGCAGCACCTGGGGCAGTGCCGGGGCTCAAAGGATGCCTGCAGAGTGAGCGGGGTACCTCCAGCAGGTGGGGTCCCTCAGCCTGGCTGGCAGGGATCAGGCCAAAACAGGCAGTCTGACTTCCCCCAAGGGGTTCTGGAGTGCGAGAGGGCACTCTGCAAAGTTGCTGTTGCTTGTCAGCTCCTGCATTGAGCGCCAGCCCCCTGGTGGTCATTGCGTGTCATAACTACCAGTCAGATGGTCACTTAGGCTTTATATATATTCTTTGCTTTATCTCTTCTCATCCCCCCACCCCCACATGGAGGTATGTCAGTCTGTTCCATGGCTCCAGGCTTTGGGTCTCATTTTGTTGGTCAATTCATTGTGTTCATTAGATCACACAAGATTTCTTTGAGTTTCATCTGCACTGACAAACCAGGCAGTAGCATAGCACATATGGCTTTACATTAAGTTTTAACAAGTACACTTTGCCCATGCCAGTTCATTTTATCTTGTATAGATCATTTGTAATGTTATCACAGTTATGTGTATTTACCTACCATATTGTACTCATGTGAGCTAATAAACAAGGAAATTGGGCTGCAGCAATGTGAAATCTGGTTCTGTTTAAATCTAGATTGCATTAACACTTGACAAGATAACATTTTTTTCTCATATCAAATTGACAAAGTCTAAAGAGCTTGATCAAGTAGTGTTGATATGGGGAAACAGGCTCATTTATTTCAGGTGGGAATGTAAATTGGTACAATTTCTGTGGAAGGCAATTTGGTAATTTGGTAATAGCCATCAAAATAAAAAATGTAACAAGCAATTTCACTAAGAGGAATGTATCCAACAAACTTCCACCTATATGCCAAATTTCTTGTGGCCTCTGAGGGAAGTACTCAGCACCATCTAGGATGTGTTCTTGCCTAAACATTAAACCTGAATTTGATAAAGTCTCCTGATAAAGTAATATAATGTCAGTCAATGGAATACTATTGTATTGCTAAAAAATAGAGAGAGATAGAAAGGCAGATAGACCTGTTATGGAACAATCTCTAAGATGTAGTAAGTGAAAAATAATGTAGGACAATATGAATAATATTCTCATGTAGGTAAACAAGAGGGGATAAATATACATATATGTACATATATTTGTATACGTTATTTTTAAAAAGTATTTTTTAGAAATTACTAACAATGGTAGCACCTGGAGAAAGGGTTGGACTTTATAGGAAAATTGAATGAGAAAGAGACTTTAACTACTTTTCTAACTTAAAAAAAAAAACCTTTTAATTGTTTAAGACTTTAAAATATTTCTGAGACCAGTAGTCAAGAACTAAACTTTTTGAAATGATTCATGCTTATTGCCAATAGGTGCTAGAAATATTTTTGCTGACTGGTCAATGCTTGGGAGTAGAAACACATTTTAAAATGATCTGTAAATTGTCAAGCATTAATGTTCTCCTTTTTGTCAAAGGAAATACATGCATTTCTCACTCACAAACAACAGAAACTTTCCCATTTGGAGATTCCCCAGAGGGACCTTAACTAAACACATGTTTTCAAGGGCTAGGAAGCTGCAAAAAAAAATGCAACCCACCAGAGCAGTGGCAGAGATAATCTGAAATCGCAGATAATCGAAACCTCATAACATTTTGTTTTGAAATGCATATTATTTTTAGAAGCAGTCCATTATGTTCTTTATTATGTTTTGCTGAGGATAATATACATATTAAAGTGAATTTGTAGTCTCTGAGCACCCACCAACAGAAGATAGTGGAAGACATGGGCCTGACATATGCTTTGTGGTCAAAGAGATACTGATAACTTATAACTAGGTCAGGAAGTGATGGTTGTAGATTTTTATTTCACTTCCCATCACCATTTAGACATTCTGCCTTTGCCTTCATATGACCTCCCTTCTAAAATCTCTCTGAGAGCATTCCATCTAATTTTCCTTCCAAACTAAAGTTTAAAATAACAATACTGATCTGTAAGAAGAGAAGAAATTAGCATCCTTTCTATTTATAAAGTAAAAAGATTAGGGTATTTTTCAATTAATATATTCCACATGGACAACTCTATTATTCTTGCCTAGTGAAAGGTGAGTGTCCTAAACACCAGTTCCTCCAGGTATACAGTTTAATAAGTAGGGCAGAAGCTTAGGTAAACCATGTGGAAAGCTGTAGATCACTGATAAGAAGGCATTACTTTAAATGTTTTTGTGGTTGTTTGGGGGGGGGGGTTGTTGTTGTTGGGGATGGAACTGTTGGAGAAAGTAAAAACTGCACAAGATGAAAGAATGAAATAAGTCCCTTTTCTGATCACTGCCTGCCTGACATTGTGCTGGGCACTTACAGCCATGGTACATGTTTCATTCTCACAAACACCCAGTAATAGAAGTGAGGGCAGGGAGCAGCTGCATAGAGCAGCAGAAGAAATAGTGACACCCCCCGGATTTCTAGTTTGGCAGGCTGGATAGATTTGATGCCTTTAACAGAGATGGGGAACACAGCAGGAGCTACAGATTTGGGTGAAAATTAGGAAGAGTTACTGAGTTCCATTTTCCACAGGATAATTGGTGGGTCAGTAGGTTCTGACAGGTCATATGGTGCATGCTGGGTCATAACCTTTTAGCCAGTGAAAGAAACAAGCCATCCTTTCTATCCCTCTGAAAATCTTAATTCCCACCATATGTTTTACTGTCCATGGCACATTACAGATCATTGGTCGATTTTTTTAAAGGCCAGAACACTGTATTTCTATTGTTCTTGTCTCTGTACTTTTCACATTGATATTAGCAATAGAAAAATTTTATTTTTTTAAAGTGCAAGTAACATGGAAGTATATTTTATTTACTATAAGAGCTGTGTTCCACCAAAGTGG
>NW_006291006.1:31773-42596 GCF_000327345.1 Myotis davidii
AAGAAAATGCTCAACCTCACTCACAGTGCATATTAAGCCTGGCTGGTGTGGCTCAGTAGATAGACCATCGGCCTGCAGACTGAAAGGTTCTGGATTAGATTCCTGGTCAGGGCACATGCCTGGGTTGCAGCTGGATCCCCATTGTGGGGCGTGCAGGAGGCAGCCAATCAATGATTCTCTCTCATCATTGATGTTTCTATCTCTTCCTCTCCCTGAGGATCAAAAAAAGGAATTCATTCCAAAATTTTCTACAATATACAAGCAGATAATTTTTTGTTTATTTTTGTTTTGTTTTTCTTTTTATTGATTTTTAGACAGAGAGGGAGAGAGGGCAAAACCTGTGCCTCTTTTGATAACATGTCCTCCTTAAGTGTAATCTGAGATTTAAAAATAATTTATTGTGGCCTGGCCGATGTGCTCAGTGGTTGAGCATGGACCCATGCACCCAGAGGCCATTGGTTCAATTCCAGTCAGGGCACATGCCTGGGTTTCCAGTTAGATCCCCAGTAGAGGGCATGCAGGGGGCAGCAGATCGATGATTCTCTCTATTCATTGATGTTTCTATCTCTCCCTCTCCCTTCCTCCCTCTCAAATCAATAAAACATATTTAAAAAATAAATTATTACAACTGCAAACAAATCATAACAATGCAACAAAGTTTTGTTTCCAAAACTTACATACTCTCCTCCCTAGAAATTTTAATACTATCTTATCCTACCATCTCCCTTAATTCTCTCCAGAATGCTTTTCCCCCTTTACTTTATTTTATTTTTTATTGAGAGATAAGGCATATAACATTGTGTAAGTTAAGGCATACAACATACTGATTTGATACATTCATATATTTTAAAATGATTGCCACTGTAGTGTTAGCTAACACCTGCATCATGTCACATAATTACCATTTCTTTTTGTGGTTTGAACATGTAAGATCTAGTCTCTTAGCAACTTTGAAGTATATAATACAGTATTGTTGACTATAATCACTATTCTGTACATTAGCTCTCCAGAACTTATTCACCTACTAGTCACAACATTTTTTAAAATTTATCTTTATTGTTAAAAGTATTACAGATGTCCCCTTCCCCCCCCATTACCGCCCTCTTTCCTACTCCTGTCCCCTCCCCAGGTATTCACCCCACTATTGTCTGTGCCCATATTAACCATATTAATTGGTTAATATCTTCCCTTCCTCCCCTTCCCTCTGCGGATCCTCAGTCTGTTGCATGCTTCCATGTCTCACTTATATGTGGACTCTAACAAACAAAATAAACTGACAAACAAAATAGATTCTAGTTGTAATTTTTAAAACCACTTTTTAAACAGCTTTATTGAGGCATAAGTGACATAAAATGAACTGTACATATTAAAACTGTATTATCTAATAATTATTGCCACATGTATAAACTCATAAAATCATCACCACAATCAAGATTTTTTTCTACTTGATTATTGTATCCTCAGTGCTAGAACAGATCCTGGCACAAAGTGATGTTCAATTAATATTTTTAAATGGATGAATGAATAATAAATTAAGCATTATGGACTAACCAAAGGAACCTAACCACTGTACATAATCTTGGATGTGTGGAAAATCTTTTCAGAGTTCCAAATAATGAATTTGCAAGTCAGCATGAGAAACATGCTACTTGTAGATGATTATTTACTTGCTTTAAATAAAGTATAAATAACAATAATAAAAAGCCATGTATTAAGTTATTGAGGAAGGTGCTGGTTTTACTCATTAAATATTAATCAGGGGAAAGTACTCTAGGCTATAAGGATTTAGGCGTTATGGGTCTATTCTCAGATATGTCTTAATTTTAGCCTGATCTCTATGAGTATTAATTGTCGTATAACTCATACCCCTTGGTTCTCAGTCTGTAATCAACATGTAATTTCTAATTATAATTGTAATTTCATGTAGGTTTCCTTAAAGAGATAAAAAAAATCAATGATTTAGCATATGCTTTTTGGACTCCTACTATGTGTCAAACACTATGCTAAGTCCTGGGTGTAGACTGGGAAAATAGCAAATAGGGCTTCCGTGTTCCTGGCATTTACTGGTAAAGATAATTGTGGCGAAAGAACTTAAGTAAATAAATTTGTAATAAATGTTTAATCACAAATTATGACACATTTTCTAAAGGAAAAGTACAGGTTGCCACTGGATTAGTTGGTCAGAGAAAGTCTCAGAAAGTAACAGTTAAAGTGAGATATGAAAAATGAGTAGAAGTAAACCATGCAAAGAGCACAGAAATAATATTCCAGGAAGAAGAAACAGCATGTCAAGGATCTAAGGTGGGAAAGAATAACATGTTGAGTAACTAAAAAAGGTCAGTTTGTCTGTAGTATTGTATAAGAGAACAATTATGGATATATAAGCAGGATTCAGATCATACTGTTTTATGGGCAGTGTTAAATAGCTTGCAATTTATCTAAGTTTCAAATGCAGTACATTAAAGGGTTTGACCCAGGCAAAATGACATGATCTAATTTTCATTTTTAAAAAATTACTCTTGCTGCTATGGGGAGGATGGATTGGTTGGAGAGAAGAGTCGGCAGAGGACATCCAGTGAGGAAGCTATTAAAGTAATGTAAGAGATGTTAGTAAGTTTAAGGCAGAGTGGGGGCAGAAGAAATGTAGAAATCAGAAGACCCAGATCTGAGCCCTGAGGAATGGTCATTGAAGAGTTGAATAGAAAAGTGAGGTGTTGTAAAAGCCAGAAACTGGTTCCAAGAGAAAAGGAATAATCAGGTGTGTCAGAAACTGCCAAGAGGTTGAATTAGATAGGAATGAAAAGTATGTCTAATCAACATGGCAACTTAGCGATCTTTTCTGACCTTTGTAAAAGAGTTTTAGTGGATCCAGAAGCTATGTTGAAGTAGACCAAAGAGGGAGTATAGGTTTTCTGTTTCTGGAATGTCATTACTGCTGAACACAAAAAGTAATGGTTAACAGATAAGAAAACATCTATTTAAAAGCCTCGAAGAGTGTTCACTTTGGCAGCACATATAGTAAAATTGGAAAGATACCGAGAAGATTAGCATGGTCCCTGCTCAAGGATGAAACACAAGTTTGTGAAGCATTCCATATTTTTGCTGTGGCCAATGTGGTTTTGTATGTTGGGCATCCTCCCATACACCAAAAGGTTGCTGATTTGATTCCCAGTCAGGGCACATGTCGGAATTTCGGGTTCAATCCCCAATGGGAGGAGTTATGTTCCGCTCTCACATTGATATTTCTCTCTCTCTCCCACTCACTTCCTCTCCTTCTAAAAATCAAAATATTTGAAAAGATAAAAGCCTCAAGGATTTGTAAGGTAAGGAATTATCAAGATAAATCCTAAGAGACTGTGATAACAAAAAGAAGCAAAGTAATGACATCAGCTTTGTCCTGAAGACCATTGTAGAATTGGAGGAACTGGAGGATTTCAACTTTGCAAAAGCCACCCAAAACAAGTCACAAGTCATGCAGCCAATTAAAAGTGGAAAGTCTAATAGCAGTCTTTCCCCCATTTAATTGGTGTCCAAAATGAATAAGCCCTCAGTGAAGGAGAAATTAACTTGTTTTTGCACCAACGTTCCCCAAGAACTACAAAGGAGTATTTCCTTTGTGGTGCTAAGCAGAACAGGGAGGAAAAATTCGGCCTACAGTTTGTCATCATGCAGTCCCAATTCCCACTGCCTGAGTTATTTAAGAAATCTCTAGTCATAAATTTAAAGTGAGCCCTGGCCAGGTGGCTCAGTTGGTTGGAGTGTTGTCCATTATACCAAAAGGTTACAAATGTGATTCCTAGTCAGGACACACACATAGGTTTTGTGTTCTATCCCTGGTCAGAGGGAGTATGAGAGGCAACCGATCTCTCTCTCCCGCTCTCCCTCTCCCTCTCCCTCTCCCTCTCCCTCTCCTTCTCCCTCTCTCCATCTCTGTATACAAATCCTCAGGTGAGAATTTAAAACAAACTAACAACAACAAAATAACATATCCTTGGATGAGGATAAAAAAAAACTTTAAGTGATCCTGAGCTGGTCTGTTAAGGGAATGTTCCCAAACACTTAGCAAAAGCAATACAAACACAGATCCTATCTGAAGAAATTCACCTTTGTCCTAGATCTCAATTAATTTATTCAAATTATTTTATAAGGAAAGTGAGCAGCTCACACAAAAGACTTAATAATCAAACAAGCAATTGAATTACCACCACAAGTGAGAATTGGCAAAAGTAAGATGACAGAGCCACATCCTGAAGTAATTTAGATACTGGGATGATTAAACAGAGGATATGTAGAACTATGCTTACTATGTTTAAAGAAATAAATATGTGTGTGTAGAATAAAAATTCTTAAAAATTACCATATTTGAAAATTTATTCAATGATCTTCCAGAAGTAAAAAAAAAATGATTGAAATTAAGAGCTTAATCAATTGAAGAGATTAACAGCAAATTAAACACAATTAATTGGAGAATTAGTGAATTGGAAGACATTTTACTTTTATTTTTTAAATATATTTTATTGATTTTTTACAGAGAGGAAGGGAGAAGGACAGAGAGTCAGAAGCATCAATGAGAGAGAAACATCGATCAGCTGCCTCCTGCACACCTCCTACTGGGGATGTGCCCACAACCAAGGTACATGCCCTTAACCAGAATTGAACCCGGGATCCTTCAGTCTGCAGGCCGACACTCTATCCACTGAGCCAAACCGGCTAGGGCTGGAAGACATTTTAGAAGAAGTTATTCATAAGAGAATAGGTCTTAAAAGTTATTATAGGAAAAAAATCTATAGCTGTGGTAATGATAGATGATAACTAAACTTATGGTGGTGATCACTTTACACTATATACACTATATAAATATATAAAATCATTATGTTGTACACCTGAAACTAATATAATGTTATATGTCAATAATGTCTCAATTTAAAAATAAATTATTTAAAAATATAAAGTAGAAATTTCTAAAAAAAAAATAAGCACAGAGAGGCAAAGAGAATACAGTAGTCTCCCTTATACCTGGAGCACAAGTTCCAAGACCCTCAGTAAGTGCCTGAAAACACAGATAGTACTGAATCCTATTTATACTATGTTTTTTCCTATACATACATACCTATAATAAAGTTTAATTTATAAATTATGCAATTTCACAGAAGTTCTGTTCTTACCATAGATCTTAGCAACCTCAGCATGATTTTTTTCTTATTAAGTTGAGAACTATCAATTTTTCATTTAAAGATGGCAATTTCTGGCATTTCTTTGGTATATTTGAATTGCCTCATTTACTTTTGCACTTTGGGGCTATTATTAAGTAAAATAAGTGTTACTTGAACACAAACACTGCGATAGCATGACAGTCGATCTGATAAGCAAGACAGCTACTAAGTGACTAATGGGTGGATAGCATATACACCATGGATAAGCTGGACAAAGGGATGATTGATATCCCAGGTAGGATGGGGCAGCATGGTGAGGGACTTCATCATACTATTCATAATGGCAGGCAATTTAAAATGTATGAATCATTTATTTCTGGAATTTCCCATTTAATATTTTCGGACCACAGTTAACCATGGGTAACTGAAACAGCAAAAGTGAAACTATGGATAAGGGAGGACTACTGTATATGAAAGAGGGTATAAAATGATTTTCTAGCCAGGTTTTGCTATTGTTTGGTAAGTTTCAAATCAAGTTGTATAATATAACATCTAGTACATGTTATAATCAAGTTTTTTTCTGAAGAAAGATAAAAGATCCCAGCCAGTGTGGCTTGGTGGTTGAGCATTGACCCATGTACCAGAAGATTGTTGGATCCACTCTGGGTCAGGGCACATGCCCAGGTTTCATGCTCGATCCGAAGCAGGGGGCGTGCAGAAGGGAGCCAATTGATGTTGGTATTTTTCTCACATTGATGTTTCTATCTCTCTCTCCCTCTCCCTTCCTCTTTCTCTGAAATCAATAAAAAATGTTTAAAAAAGATAAAAGACAGCAAACAAGAAAGAAACTTGGAATTTAGAGTTATCGACTCAGGTATAAATTAGAGTTCTAGAAGGAAAGGAGACAAAAGGAATAGTTGAGAGCTTTCAGAACTGAGAAGAGACACCACAGTAGAGCAGCCAAAGAGAAAAGACAGATTACTTTCAAAGAAAGGAAAAACACTAGACTGCTGACAGCTAATTCCCAACAGCAACGTTGGAGCCAATAGACAATTGAATGATAGCTTTAATGTGCGAACAGAAAACAACTACCAACTTATAATTGTATAGCTTGCAAAAGCACATTTCAAGGAAGAGAGTGAAATATAGAGAACATGCCACCAGTAGAACTTCAATAAAGGACATCCCAAAGGTAGAATAAAAGTCATCTCAGATATCAGAGATGCAGATAGGAGAGAAGAGCAAAGCATGTGAAAAATAAATGGATAAACCTAAATAAATATATAGAATTGAAATACAACATTAACACACATTGAGAGGGAGCAGTAAATTATTCTAGCATTTTAAGTTTCTTATGTTGTCTGGATAAAGAGTATTGATTAGTTTAAAATTTTTGTAAGATTTCATATTGCAATGTGAGGGATGACCATTTAAAAGTAAAATTAGAGGGTAAAAGCTTGAAATTGGGAAAGAAATAAACTGTGGAATAAGAAAAGGTGAGAAAGAAGGAAAAGGAACATGGGAAAGAGGAACTTATAACACAAAGATAAGGTGGTAGATTTAACCCAAATATTATGTAGCTAAAATGAACAAAGATTGTCAGTTAAGTTGTTTATTGAGAAATATTAAATACACAATGGAGCAAAAAATGTTGAAAGGCAAAAAGTGGAGAAAGTATATAGCATAAAATAGCATACAACCCAACTTGATTTATAGATTCAAGACAATTCCTAAAAAATCTTAGCTAGCTTCTTTGCAGAAATTGATAAGTTGACCCTAAAATTAATATGGAAAATAACGGAGATCAAACTATCCAAAACAATCTTGAAAAAGAAGAACAAAGTTGGAGCACTCACATTTCCCATCTTCAAAACTTACTGTAGAGCTACAGTAATCAAGACAGTGTGGCACTGATATAAAGGTAGACATATAGATCAATGAAAGAGAACTGAAAGTGAAGAAATATACTCTAAAATTTACAGTAAATTGATTTTTTATAAGGGTTCCAATACATTCAATGAAGAAAGAATAATCTCTTTAATAAATGGTTCTGGGACTGCTGGGTGTCCACGTGCAAAAGAATTGTTGGCCAATTCCCTTTTTTTATTCTTTGTTGTTGTTGTTAATCCTCACTGGATGATATTTTTCTCATTGATTTTCAGAGAGAGTGAACCGGAGGGAAGGAAAGGGGGTGGGGGGAGAGAGAGATGTGAGACACATCCACATCAACTTGTTGCCTCCTGAAAGTGCCCCAACCAGGGGCGGGGAGTAAACCCTCAACCCAGGTACGTGCCCTTGACCAGAATCAAACCCGAGATTCTGGTGTACAGGCTGATGCTCTAACCACTCAGAACAGCAGTTCTCAACCTGTGGGTCGCGGGTTGAGAACCACTGACTTAGAAACACTAGTCAGGGCAATTTTTTAAATCCTCACCCAAGGACATACAGAGAGAGAGAGAGGGAGGGGAAAGAGAAGGAGAGAGAGAGAGAGAGAGAGAGAGAGAGAGAGAGAGAGAGAGATACATTGATGTGAGAGAAAACATTGATGGGTTGCTTTCAGTATGTGCTCCAAACAGGGATGGAACCCAAAACCTGGGTATGTGCCATGACTGGGAATCAAACTCTCGGCCTTCCAGTGCATAGGATGATGCTCCAATGACCTGAGCCATTCTGGCCTGGCTTCTTATTCATTTTTTAAAATGTCACTTGGATTTAACACTGGGTTTCATGAAATCAACAAAAGTACACACTTTGCTGTCTGTGCATGGGCTGAATAACCACTGTGAAGTGACTAATTGCCAACAAACTGTTAAAGAAGTGATGTGATTGGTAATTGATCATGATGCACATCTCTTATTTAAGTACTTATATGTGTACTGATAAGCTAGCATTAAGTCTGTATTTATGCAATAATTGGTGTTATTTAACCTAACAGTGGTAACTGAAGTTTGTGCATATTGCAACCAAGCAAAGTGAGGACTATATGTATACATGCTTTACTTATTAGATTTTACAGTCAAGAGCTATATGACACACGTAGTACAGAACCTTGCAATATTATGCTTCCATTTCTTCCCTTCCAACACTTACACTATTTTGGGCATATGTTTTACATGTACTTATGTTAGAAATCCACAAAATATTGATCATTTTTGCTTTAAACTCTTGACTGTCTTTAAGAGATTTAAGTTATAAGAAAAAAGGCATTTTACCTACCCACATAATTACTATTTCCAGTGTTCTGCATTCCTTTGTGTAGATCTAGGTTTTCATACTGTAACAGCACTGTAGGACTTCCTTTAACATTTATTAGAGTTCAGGTCTTCTGGTGATTAAGTCTTTCAGCTTTTGTATATCTGAAAAGCATTTTACCTCTGTTTTGAAAGATATATTTACTAGGTTGACTTTTTTTTTGTCACTACTTTCAAGATGTTGCATTGCCTTCTGACTTGCATTTTTCTTTCTTGTCTTTTTAATAAGAAGAGACCTTAGATTTTAAAAATGGTTTTATTGATTTTTAGAGAGAGGGGAAGGGAGAGGGAGAGAGATAGAGAGAGAAACATTGATATCTGTTATCTCCCACAGGCACCCCAACCTGGAATCAACCCCCCAACTTCGGTATGTGTCCCAACCAACCTTTCAAGCATGGGATGACACTCAACCAACTGAGCCACATAGGCCAGGGCTGGCTTGCATTTTAGTGATGAGAAATCTCCTGTCCTCTGTATGTAAATATTCTCTCTCTCTCTCTCTCTCTCTCTCTCTCTCTCTCTCTCTCTCTCCTTTTAAAATTTTCTCTACCACTGGTTTTAAGCAATTTGATTATCATGTACCTTGGTACATGTGCTTTGGTTTTCTCCATGTTTCTTGAGCTCAGGGTTCACTGATCTAATTTTTGAGTGCTCAGTATTTAGCACACTTATCTGACATGTTGCAGATAAATCAGTAAATATTTTCTGAATCAAACGGAATGATTTAGTAAGGTATACTAACTATATGAATGTACCTATTTGGATTTTTAAATATTTTAATTTGTTTAACCAAAGTCACTTTCACCTACAAGTATTATGTTTTTTTCTGAGCCTTACTCTCACTCCAGCTTTTCCCACCTACTGCCTTGTGTTTTAAGATCCACTATATCTAATTTATTTTTCGTGTTGCAAGCTGTCATGCTCTTTCATGCTTCTGTGCCTTTGCACATACTATTCCCTCTGCTTTTACCTCTTTTGTCTGCCTGGAGAACTACTATTCAACTTTCAAGACCCAGCTCAGATGATTCAACTTCAAAGGAGCTTAAGACGTCTTGACTCAAAACCCTTTCCCATCTGATTGAGCAATTCTTCATCAGGGACCACCCTTAGCTTGTAAATAGCTCCATAATTGCAAAATTCACATTTGTTTACCTGAACACTTCTAGCACTTATCCCCAATGTCAGGCACATTGAGGTGGTCAGAAATCATTACTTGAATAAATTAGAGTTGGGAGAAATTTAAGAAAAGCAATGAAAAATTATGAGAAAGTGATATGAGGTTGGATTAAGTTGTTTTCAAATAAAAATTTTATTGAGGTACACAAACAGAAAATATATGCAAATCTTAAGTGTACATCTTCATGATTTTTCACACAAAAAATGCATTCATGTAGCCAGTGCCCAGATCAAGAAATAGAATACACCCCAGAGGCCAACCTGGTGCCCTTTCCCAGTCACTATCTCACCTGTAGTAACCATTATTCTAACTTCTGACACCAGAGATGAGTTTATCTTTATAACAACATATTACATTCTCGTGCTACTACCAATGGCTAAGACTTATTAAGTACTTCTTATATAGCAAGAACAGTCCTTCCTTCCTTCCTTCCTTTATCTTCACTAAAGGACATTTTCCCATTGATTTTTAGAGAGAGTGGAAGGGAGAGGGAGGGACCGAGAGAAACACCAATGTGAGAGAGACAAATCGATTGGTTGCCTCCTGCACACATCCTGATCAGGGCCAGGGAACCTGCAACCAAGGTATGTGCCCTTGACTGGAATCGAACCTGGGACCCTTTAGTCCTCAGGCCGACTCTATCCACTGAGCCAAACAGGCCAGGATGATATGTCAGTAGTTTAAAAACTATTACTATTGGAGAGAAACCAAGATGGCCGCATAGGTAAACACTGGAAATTGCTGCCTCGTACAACCACTTCAAAAATACAACTAAAAGACAAAACAGACATCATCCAGAACCACAGGAAGGCTGGCTGAGTGGAAATTCTACAACTAGAAAGAAAGAGAAAAGCACACTGAGACTCAGAGCAGGTCAATAAAGGAGCATAAGAAACAAGAAATACTGCCTGCTTGAAAATCAGGACTGTGGCTTACAACACAGAGGATCAGTGGAACCCAGGGAACTTCAATACTGTCCTGACTACCTGACAGGAAACAGGTGTGCAAAACAGAACAGTAGAGGAAGTGAATGACCTTCACTACTTCACATTTTTATTTTTCCATCTTTTACTTAAGAAACTATTTTTTTTCATTTTTCCTCATTTGATTTTACCTTTTTAATTATTATATTTTTATGTTTAATCAGTATTATTACTACTACTATTTTACCTTGTTTTTAAAGTGTCATTTTATTTTATTTTATTTTGGGATTAGTGTTCTACATTCTACTTTCATTTTTCC
>NW_006291006.1:43912-44857 GCF_000327345.1 Myotis davidii
AGGGGAGCTATGTGGGGGGAAAAAAAGAGGAACAACTGTAATAATCTGAACAATAAAGGTTTAATTTTTATAAAGTAAAGAAATAAATAGGAGAACCAAGATGGTGGCGTAGGGAGTAGACCTGTGCATGCTGCCTCCCACAACATCGTTGAAACTACCAACTATAAGACAAACAACCACCATTCAGAACCATGGGGAAGTTGGCCCAATGGAAGTTCTACAACTGGAAGGAAAGAAAGAAGCGCAGTGAGACTGAGTAGGAGCTACAGAGGCGCCAAAAACAGAGGTACACAGTCGCAAGCCAGGCGGGCTGCAACTGGATGCTCGGGTTTTTTTCAATCAGATTGCTCAGGGTGGGTCTCTGAGGCCCTAGACCCTCTGGGGAGAGGCAGCACAGCCTTGCAGTGGTCAGAAAGCAAGGGAGGCTCTGGCGTGCAGCTGCTCACTGGCACTGGGGGACTCAAAGTCCCGTTGTCCCGAAGAGGGAAGAGCCACAAAGAAGCTGCCATTTTTTTTTTGCTCCACCCTGGTGACTTCCTGAAACCCCACCCTACTCAATTTACATCCCCATCCAAGCTGTGCCAGAGGCACAAGAGGAAATGCCTGTGCTTTTACAAACTCTCTAATCCTCTGGGCTTGCTCGGGGCGGGTCTCTGAGGCCCCAGGCCCCACGCGGAGAGGTGGCATGGCCTTGTAGTCAGAAAGCGAAGGAGGCTCTGTCTTGCAACTGCTTGCCGGCACTGGGGGACACGAAGTCCCAGAGCCCCAGAGAGGTGAGGAGCCGCAGAGATGCCATTGCTATTTGCTCTGCCCTGGCGACTCCCTGAGACCCAGCCCTAATCAATTTACATCACCCTCCAAGCTGTGCCAGGGGCACAAAAAGACCCACCTGCGCTTTTGCAGCCTAACCCAACAAATTGCAGACTTCAACTCCTCTCACCCAGG
>NW_006291006.1:45136-48354 GCF_000327345.1 Myotis davidii
GTTCAGGGCAGGCTGGGGCCGGGCCCAGCTGGGCCGGTGATGTGGAACCGCTGTACCAGCAGGCGCACAAGCACGCCCACCGGTTCCAGTCTTGCGTGGGACGCTGGGGGTCGGCAGACGGGCAGTCTGTGCACTTGGTGGAGGGCGAAGTCCGAGCAGGCGTGCTGGATGTTCAGCCACCAGGACCGCCTGGAGATTTTGTCTGGTGGGGAGCCACCCAGCAGGGGACAGAGTGCCAAACTTCGTGTTTCCCCAGTGAGGTTGAGACGGCCCCGGTGAGACCGAAATGGCCCGGGTGAGGTTGGAATGGCCCCAGTGAGGTAGATATGGCACTGGTGAGGTCGAGACAGCCCCAGTGAGGTCGGGACGGCTCCAGGGAGGTTGGGATGGCCCCAGTGAGGTTGAAATGGCCCCAGTGAGGCCGGGACGGCCCCGGTGAGTTCAGGATGCCCCCGGAAAGGTCAAGACGGCCCCGGTGAGTCAAGACTGCCCCGGTGAGGTTGGGATGGCCCCAGTGAGGTCGGGACGGCCCCGGTGAGGTCGAGACTGCCTCAGTGAGGTTGGTACGGCCCCAGTGAGGTTGAGACAGCCACGGTGAGGCCAAAATGGCCCGGGTGATGTTGGAATGGTCCCAGTAAGGTTGAGACGGCATCTGGGGCTGGAATGGCTTCTGGTCAGGTAAAGACAGCACCAGTGAGGTCAAGACAGCCCTGGTGAGGTCGGGACAGCTCCAGTGATGTCGGGACGGCCCGGGTGAGGTTGAAAGGCCCTGGTGAGTTCGGGACAGCCGCGGTGAGGTTGAAACAGCCATGGTGAGGTTGGGATGTCTCCGGTGAGGTTGAAATGGCCCCGGTGAGGTCGGGACGGCCCCTGTAAGGTTGAAATGGCCCCGGTGAGGTCGGGCAGTCCCCAGTAAGGTTAAAATGGCCCCGGTGAGGTTGAAACAGCCCCGGTGAGGTCAGGACAGCCCCGGTGAGGTTGGGACGGCCCCGGTGAGGTTGAAACGGCCCCGGTGAGGTTGGGACGGCCCCGGTGAGGTTGAAACGGCCCCGGTGAGGTTGGGACGGCCCCGGTGAGGTTGAAACAGCCCCGGTGAGGGCGAGACAGCACTGGTGAGGTCGAGATGGCCCCGGTGAGGTTGAAATGGCCCCAGTGAGGTCGGGACGGACCCGGTGAGGTTGAAACAGCCCTGGTCAGGTTGAAACAGCCCTGGTGAGGTCGAGACTGCCCCGGTGAGGTCGGAGCGGTCCTGGTGAGGTCTAGACGACTCCGGTGAGGTTGAGACAGCCCTGGAGAGGCTGAAATGGCCCCGGTGAGGTTGGGATGGCCCTGGTGAGGTTGAAACGGCCCCGGTGAGGTCAAAACTGCCCTGGTGAAGCCAAAACTGCCCTGGTGAAGTCGGAATGACCCCGGGGAGGTTGAGAAGGCCCCGGTGAGGTCGCAACGGCCCTGGTGAGGTTGAAACGGCCCCGGTGAGGTAGGGATAATCCCGGTGAGGTAGAGATGACCCCAGTGAAGTTGAGATGGCCCCAGTGAGGTCAGGATGGCCCTGGTGAGGTCGAAACGGCCCTAGTGAGTCCAAAACGGCCCCGGTGAGGTTGGGACAGCTCCAGTGAGATTGGGACAGATAATGGGGACCAGCATAGACTGATGATCAGGGGTAGATGCAGAAGCAGAGCAGCATTGAACAGACTATCAAACTACAGTGGGAAGCCTGGGGAGGGTTGCAGGGGGTGGTAAGAGTCTGAAGAGAAAATAGTTGTTATAACCAATGGACACAAGACACTAGGGGGTAGGGGAGGCTGGGGGAATGTCAAGGGGGGGAAGGAGACATATATAATACTATTTGTAATACTTCAAGAAATAAAAATTATTTTAAAAAAGAAATAAATAAATAAAAACTATTACTATTCATTGTCTGACATTGGAAAACCGTGAATGTCAGAACAAGGGAAAGCTGAATGTAGAGTCTCCCAGGCACTAGAGTTAGGTGCCCTTTATATGCCAGTACTACATAGTTGTTGAAAGCCACATCTGCCTGAGTTCAAACCCCAGCTCCACCAATTACTAACTATGTGGCTTTAGACAACTGAATCCTTGTGTGCCTCAGTTTTCTCATCTGTAAAACATAGATACTAATAGTATCTACATCATAAGATTGTTGTGAAGGTTAAAGTAAACATTCCCAGAAGGTGGTATGTGCTTCATTCATCCATTAAACAAATATTTGCTCAGTGCCTACCATGTGCCAGGCACTGTGCTTGGTGCTGAGGATGTATCAGTGAAAAAAGTCAATGATCCCTGCCTACTTGGAACAGTGTGTTTATATTTATATTTTAGGAGGGTAACGGATTTATAAGATAAGGTAACAATAATGACAACAAATGTTTATATAGCATTTGCTATGTGTCTGGCATTGCCCTGAGGGATTTAAGAATATTAATTCAGGAAGATGGCTGCCGATGGGAAGGCAGACTGCAAGATAGTGTGTGAATGAGAGAATGAAAGGAGAGTGTGTGGACATACAGGGAGTGTATATTTGTGGTTGAGGGACAGCTATACTCCAAGGGAATGTTGGGGACTGCCGGACCGAGCTCCCCTGACCGGGAAGCCTCCACTGCTGCTGAAATCTCTCCTGGAGTGACTGGCTCTGCCATAGAGACTGCACCATCTTGAAGGAGAGAGTGGCTGTTATCAGAAGCCTATACATCCCAGGACTCTACAACCACAACACCCAGGGACCAGCTGTGAACCCAGGAACACTGGATCTCAAGCAGCACAAATATGCTGACTCGGATGAGCTCCGAACCTTCTCATGGAAAGGTCAGATTTTGCCTACCTCTAGGGAAAGGTGAGGTCTGCGATCCAGGCTGGAGAGAGAAATGCGCACAACGGGATCTAGAGGTTTGGGGGAAGTCTGCGCCCCACAAAATCCACAGCCATTGGGGCTAGCATGATCCACAAATGTGGAAAGGGAACTGCAGGGCTGCTGGCAGAAGGGAACTCTAAAAATCTACCCATGGCTGGACTGAGCACAAAAGGCAGCTTGAAAATTCCCAAGTGTGCCGGCTGCTTAGTGCCAGGGGGAAAAAAGACATGCACAGAGACATTCACAGAGTTGCGCACAGTGCCAGAGGGTAAAAGTTGAAAGTTCACACACTTACTATGGCCCTTTTTTTCTCTTTAAATCCTTGCTTTTTATTACTAAGTCAAATACA
>NW_006291006.1:48729-50745 GCF_000327345.1 Myotis davidii
ATTTATAAAACCTAAACATTTTTTAAAGTTTTATTTTATTTTAGAATTAGTGTTCTACATTTTATTTTTATTTTAGCATTATTTTACTATATCTCAATTTTTCCTTTATGCCAACACTCTCTTCCTCACTTTTCCCCTTTTGTTGTCCTGTTTCTCTTACCCTATTCCTGCTTTAGATTTTCCCTATTCCTTCTTTCTATCCCCTATTAAAAATTCACCCTACTTATATATCTAATTTCTGATCCCCTGCTCTAACTCCATACATACCTCTCTCTTCTCTTTCATCACTATCCAAATTTTTTCTCTCTTCCCTTTATTTTGTTTGTTTTTGTTGTTGTTATTGTTTTTTGTTTTGTTTTGTTTTAGGTTTTTATGTTTGTTTGTTTTTTGTTTTTCCTTGCTTTCTTTCTGTTCCATTGTTGTTGTTTGCTTGATTGTTGAATAGATTGTTTGTTTTTTTGCTTGTTTATGAGATTGTTTCCCTTTTTTTGTTTTTGTCTTCTGTTTTTCCTCTCCTCGCTTGTTATTAGTTGTTGCTTGTAGTTTGCATTCATCTCTGGGTTTTTTTGCTTGCATTTTTGGGGATTAGTGGTTGTTCTATTGGAGTTTTCTCCCCATATAAATAGATTTTCCTCCTTCTTTTTTATTCTCTTTCTCTTCTCTCTTACTTTTTTTCCTTTACTCAATATCATTTTTGCACTCCTTTTTTTTTTTCTTATGCCTTAATTCTCTTTTCTCTGATGGTCACCTTTATTTGGGATTATTAGTATTGTGAATACATTTGGGTTCAGTGCCTTGTGCATTATGCCTTGTTGTGTTGTATTTTGTGCCATTAAATCAATGCTGTAGAGAGAGCACTACATAACCAGATACCTGGAGAAGAGACATCATGGGGAGTCAAAGAAACAGCCCACATATGAAAGAAAAGGAGGCATCACCAGAAAAGGAAGTAAATGAAATGGAGGCAAGCAAAATGTCAGAGAAAGAATTCAGACAAATGGTCATAAGGTCCTTGAAAAGAATGGAAGACAAATTCAAAAATATGTGTAAGAACCAAGAGGAAATAAAGAAGAACCAGGAAGAAATGAAAAATGACATCGTTGCTATAAAGAACTCAATAGAAAGCATCAACAGTAGACTAAAAGAAGCAGAGGACTGCATGAGTGAGCTAGAAGACAAGGTAAGAAAAATAACCAAGCAGAGCAGCATCTAGAAAAAAAAAACTTAAAAAACAGGAGGAGAACCTAAGGGAACTTTGGGACAACACAAAACAAAACAACATCTGCATAATTTAGGTGCCAGAAGGAGAGGAAACTGAACAAGGAATATAAAACCTGTTTGAAGAAATGACAGAAAATTTCCCTGATATAGGGAAGAAAAAACTCACACAAATCCAAGAGTCTTACAGAGTCCCAATCGAAATGAACCTCAAAAAACCAATGCCAAGGCGCATTATAATTAAATTGGCAAACACCAACGACAAAGTAAGAATATTAAAAGCAGTCAGAGAGAGACAGAAAGTTACCTAAATTCACGCAAGATTTGAATTTTACGCCATTTGTGCCATAAAGTGTTGCCAACAAAAACAAAAAAAGATAGCATGACAGCTGATAGTTCAGGGTTATTAAAAATGTAGCGCTACATGAAAGAACAATGTGTTTTCATTGTTGAGCAATATTATAAAAATAATGAAGTTTTGGCACCTACAGTTCGCAATTTTCGTGCAAAATATGGTCAAAATAGTGATTTAACTTCATCAACTGTGAAGAGATTAATTAAAAAATTTAGGGAGACTGGATCAATTAGTGATCTTAAACACTCTGGCTGTCCTTCAACAAGTTGTTCAACACAAAACATTGAAGTAGTTTGTGAGAGTGTTGCTGAGAGTCCAGGGATAATCAATTTGGCACTGTGGCCAAGAATTGGACATTTCGAGAAGCTCTCTACAGCGTATTCTCACGAAAGATTTGCATCTTCATGCTTACAAAGTTCAATTGACTCAAGAACTGAAGACTA
>NW_006291006.1:51250-54340 GCF_000327345.1 Myotis davidii
CATTATAATTAACTAGGCAAACACCAATGACATAGTAAGAATCTTAAAGGCTGACAGAGAGAGACAGAAAGTTACCTACAAAGGATCTCCCATCAGACTATCAACTGATTTCTCAACAGAAACACATCAGGCCAAAGGGAATGGAATGAAATATACAAAGTCATGCAAAGCAAGGGTCTGAATCTAAGAATACTGTACCCAGCAAGGCTATCAATCAAAATTAAGGGTGAAATCAGGAGCTTCACAGAAAAAAAAGGACTAAGGGAGTTTATTACCACCAAACCAGCAATGCAAGAATTGCTAAAGGGCCTGCTATAAAAAGAAGAAATAGCGAAGAAGGAACACAGACATAAAGAATAAAAATGGGAGAGAGAGGAGGCTCTTCCTTTCAGTCTGGCCGCAGCCATCAGGTAAACCAAGATGGGCGCTTACAAGTACATCCAGGAACTATGGAGGAAGAAGCAGTCCGATATAATGTGCTTCCTTCTCTGGGTGTGCTGCTGGCAGTACCGCCAGCTCTCTGCGCTCCACAGGGCCCCCTGCCCCACCCAGCCAGACAAAGTGCACAGGCTGGGCTACAAGACCAAGCCAGATTATGTCATATATCGGATTCGTGTGCACCGTGGTGGCTGCAAGCGCCCTGTTCCTAAGGGTGCGACCTACCACAAGCCTGTCCATCACGATGTTAACCAGCTGAAAGTTGCTTGAAGCCTTCAGTCTGTTGCCAAGGAGAGAGCTGGGCGCCACTGTGACGCTCTAAGAGTCCTGAATTCTTACTGGGTTGGTGAAGGTTCCACGTACAAATTTTTCGAGGTTATTCTCATTGATCCATTCCATAAAGCTACCAGAAGAAATCCTGACACCCAGTGAATCACCAAACCAGTCCACTAGCACAAGGTGATGCGAGGGCTGACATCTGCAGGTCGCAAGGGCCGTGGTCTTGGGAGAGCCACAAGTTCCACCACACTATTGGTGGTTCTCACCGTGCAGCTTGGAGAAGGCACAATACTCTCCAGCTCCACCGTTACTGCTAGTATAAGTAATGTTTGTAAAATTCTTACCTAATAAATAATTTAGGATAGTCATGTCTGCTTAAAAAAAAAGAATAAATATAGCGACAAACAAGTTGAACAAAAAGATAGATACAGAGGCAGAGAAGCATCGAACAGACTGTCAAATTACAGCCGGAAGATGGGGGAGTGTTGGGAGGGGCAGCATAAGAGATCAACTGAAGGACTTGTGTGCATGCATATAAGCATAACCATTGGACACAAGACACTGGGCGGTGGGGTGAGGGCATGTGCCAGTGGGGTAAGGGAGGCCCGGTCACCCCTAATTGCCCTTCCCTGCCAGCTGGGTCATCCCTAACTGCCCTCCCCTGCAGGCCCAGGTGCCCTTAACTGCCCTCCCTACAGACCCGGTCACCCTCAACTGTCCTCCCCTGAAGGCCCAGTTGCCCCTAACTGCCTTCCCTGCCAGCTCGATCACGCCCAAATGCTCCCCCCTGCAGGCCCGGTCAACCCTAACTGCCCTCCTCTGCCGGCCTTGTCACCCCCAACTGCCCTCGCCTGCAGGCCTGGTCCCCTCCAACTGCCCTCCCCTGCAGACCTGATGGCTCCCAACTGCCCTCCCCTGTAGGCCCAGTCAACCCTAACTGTGGTCCCCTGCTGGCCCTGTCCCCCGCAACTACCCTTTCCAGCCAGCCCTGTTCCCCCCAACTGCCCTCCCCTGAAGGCCCAGTCACCCCCAACTGCCCTCCTTTGCCGGCCCGGAAACTACTAACTGCCCTCCGTGCAGGCCCGATCACCCCTAACTGCCCTATCCCACAGGCCCAATCAACCCAAATGCCCTCCCCTGCAGGCCCGATTGCGGCCAACTGCCCTCGCCTGTAGGCCCAGGCGCCCCTAACTGCCCTCCCTATAGGCCTAGTCCCCCCAACTGCCCTCCCCTGCAGGCCCGGTCAACCCTGTCATCCCCTGCTGGCCCTGTCCCCCCCTCCCAACTATCCTCCCCTGCAGGCCCTGTCACCCCTAACTGCCCTCCCCTGCTGGCCTGGTTACTCCTAACTGCCCTCTCCTGCTGGCCTGATCACCCACAACTGCCTTCCCCTGACAGTCATCTTTTGGCTGTGGGCGCCACCATCTTTGAGGGACCCTAACTCCCCTCCCCTGCAGGCCCAGGAGCCCCCAATTACCCTCCCCTTCTGACCCTGTTTGCCCCGACTACCCTCCCCTGATGGCCTGGTCACCCCCAACTGCCCTCCGTTGCCGGCCTGGTCGCGCTCAACTGCCCTCCACTTCTGGTCTTATAACCTCAAACTTCCCTCCCCTGCAGGCCCAGGAGCCCCTAAATGCAGGACCGGTCACCCCCAAGTGCCCTCCCATGCCTGCCTGGTCGCCCCTAACTGCGCTCCCCTGCCAATCCTGTTTGCCCTGACTGCCTCTGCTGATGCCCTGGTCACCCAAAACTGCCCTCTCCGGCCAGGCCGGTTGCCCCTAACTGCCCTCCCCAGCCGGCCCTGTCACCCCAAACTGCCCTCCCCTGCTGGACCAGTCCCCCCCAGCTGCCCTCCCCTTCAGACCCAGGCACCCCCAACTGCCCTCCCCTGCAGGCCTGGTAACCCCTAACTGCCCTCCCCTGCTGGCTCAGCCTGTCCCAACTGCCCTCCCCTGCAGGCCCTGTTAGCCTTAACTGCCCTCCACTGCTGGCCCTGTCCCCCCCTACTGCCCTCCCCTGCCATTCCTGTAGCTGCAACTGTCCTCCCCTGTCAACCTGGTAACCCCCAACTGCCATCTCCTAAATGACCGGTCATCCCCAACTGCCCTTTCCTGCTGGCCCGGTCGCCTCGAACTGCCCTTCCCTGCTGGCCTGACCGCCCACAACTACCCTCCCCTGCCGACCTGGTCACCCCTAATTGACCTCCCCTGCCAGCCTGGTCACCCCTAACTGAACTCCACTGCCAGCCTGGTTGCTCCCAACTGCCCTCCCCTGCCAGCCTGGTCTCCCCTAACTGCTCTTCCCTGCAGGCCTGGTCGCTCCCAACTGCTCTCACCTGCAGGCCTGGTTTCTCCCAATGCCCTCCCCTGCTCG
>NW_006291006.1:54601-55370 GCF_000327345.1 Myotis davidii
TGCAGGACTGATCGCCTCTAACTGCCTTCCCCTGCAGGCCCAATCACTCCCAACTGCCCTCCCCTGCAGGCCGGTCTCCCCCAACTGCCCTTTCCAGCCTGCCCTGTTCCCCCCAACTGCCCTCCCCTTCCAGCCTGGTAACCCCTAACTGCCCTCGCCTGCAGGCCCAGATGCCCCTAACTGCCCTCCCTATAGGCCCGGTCCTCACAACTGCCCTCGCCTGCCGGTCATGTCCACCCCAATTGCCCTCCCCTGCCGGCCCTGTCTCCCACAACTACCCTCCCATTCAGGCTCTGTCGCCTCAACTGCCCTCTCCTGCTAGCCCAGTTGCCCCTAACTGCCCTCCCCTGCAGGCCCAGTCAACACTAATTGCCCTCACCTGGCAGCCCTGTCCTCCTCAACTGCCCTTTCCTAACTGCCCTCCCCTGAAGGTCCGGTCACCCCCAATTGCCCTCTCCTATTAGTCAGGTCAACCCTAACTGCCCTCCCTGAAGGCCCGGTCACCCCTAATTGCCATGCCCTGCCAGCCTGATTGCCCACAACTGTCCTCCTCTGCCATCCCTGTCCCCCACAACTGCTCTCGCCTGCCGGCCCGGTCACCCCTAACTGCCCTCCCCTGCCAGCCTGGTCACCCCTAACTTCCCTCCCCTACAGTACAGGTCGCCCCTAATTGCCATTCCCTGCAGGCCTGTTGCCCCCAACTGCTCTCCCCTGCAGGCCTGATCACCCACAACTGCCCTCCCCGGCTGGCCATCTTGTGGCGGCTATC
>NW_006291006.1:55380-62323 GCF_000327345.1 Myotis davidii
CCCCATAACTCCCCCCCTGCAGCCCCAGGAGCCCCTAACTGCCCTCTTTACAGGCCCGGTCACCCCTAACTGCTCTCCCTGCCAGCCTGGTCACCCTAACTGCCTTCCCTTGCAGGCCCACTCACCCCTAACTACACTCCCCTACAGTCCGGTCACCCCAAACTGCCCTTTCCTACTGGCCAGGTCATCCCTAACTGCCCTCCCCTGCAGGCCCAATCACTCCCAACTGCCCTCCCCTGAAGGCCCGGTCACCCCTAATTGCCGTCCCCTGCCAGCCTGATTGCCCACAACTATCCTCCTCTGCCAGCCCTGTCCCCCCCCCAACTGCTCTCGCCTGCCGGCCCAGTCACCCCTAACTGCCCTCCCCTGCCAGCCTGGTCACCCCCAACTGCCCTCCCCTGCAGGCCTGGTCCCTCCCAACTGCTCTCCCCTACAGGGCAGGCCCGGACCCCTAACTGCCCTCCCCTGCCGGCCCTGTCCACCCAAACTGCCCTTTCCTGCCAGCACTGTCACCCCAAACTGCCCTTCCCTGAAAGCCTGGTCACCCCTAACTGCCCTCCCCTGTAGGCCTGATCACCCACAACTGCACTCCTCTGCCAGCCTGGTCACCCCTAACTGCCCTCTCCTGCTGGCCCTGTTCCCCCCAGCTCCCCACCCCTGCTGGCCCAGTTGCCCCCAACTGCCCTCTACTTCCGGCCTGGTAACCCCTAACTGCTCTCCCTGCAGGGTCAGGAACCCCTAACTGCCCTCCCTACAGGCCCTATTGCCCCCAACTGCCTGCCCCTGCAGACCTGGTTGCCCCCAACTGCCCTCCTCTTCCGACCTGGTCACCCCTAACTGCCCTCCCTTGCTGGCCTGATCAAACCCAGGACCCTTCAGTCAGCAGACCAACGCTCTACCCACTGAGCAAAACCAACCAGGGCTAGACTGTCACTTTTTAAATGTACTTCCACCTTCTTTCACTGGAGATTATAGTGCTAATGCTTACTTTCATCCTCATGCTTCTTAGAAAATACTAAATTTCATAAAAGTCACTATTATTACTATTTTGAACACCCCAGTTCCACTCTATTTCAGGCCCCACTACCTTTGCCAGGTTCATCTTTTGCTCAGGCCCTGGATGAGTCCAAATCATACTATAACTAGAGTGTGAACAATTTGGTGATGGAAGAATTAGCATTGGGCAACCAGCCTAATCATTAATTAAGCAACAAAATACCATGACTAAAATCTAAAACATAATGAAGAACATGGATTTGTTCCCCAACCAAATTCTGGAAGTTGTGAGCAACTTTTGGAGCTCAAAGAGAGTAGCTTTGGGACTGACAAAAGGAACTTGTTTTACACTGCCAGTAGTGTAGAACTAGTTGCCCCCAGTAGGTGTTAAATTCAAACAGGTGCAAGAGCAGTTTAGAGAAATTTCTGAGTCATAAATAAGGAAACCGTGGGCTACCTGAGAGCTCAACCTCCCATAGGGGCACAACCAGGGGGCAATGCTCTCATGACACTGTTCCTTGGAGCCTTGACCAGAGGCAGAAATTCTGGCCATACCATTGTGCTGAGGGTTAGAGGTGTATGTGGGGTTGTGGGGTGGTATGCAACTGCCACATTGTTAGGGACCCTGAACCAAATCTAAGTGATCTTTCAGAGCTAACTCACCTCAACGTCACGTTACTGACCTGCAGGCCTAGGGGCTAGCCCTGCATCACTCCCTGTTTCCCTGACAACCACAGTGTTCCAGGGGCCTTTGTGAGTCATCAAGAGCCTTTGTGATAAGCCCACTGCGGGTGGAGCAGCCTCTCAGTTTCTCTCCCCTTCCCACCCTGACTGACCGGCTCTCTTGTGATCAGAGCTCCTGTTTCCTGCTGGAAGAAGCCGACAGAAGAACCACCGCACCGGGCATGCGCGGTTCTCTGCCAGGCGGGGAGCACAGGACAGTTCCCTGGTCCTTTTAAATCAAGCTGGACGGGTCCTAGGCAACTGCGCGGCTCGCGATGGAGCGGCACTACGGAGGCTCTGCCAGGCGCCGGCCCAGCCTGGACTCGATGGCCAGCTGCTCTGAACTAAGGGGTGCTGCCGGCGGGTGGTGGCCGGCTTCGGAGAAGTGGAGACCGGAACCACCGGAACCACCGGAACCACCGGACCCCATCTACACCAGGTAAGTCTGCGCGCGCAGGGAAGCTGGGAGGAGCCTGGCTTGTCCCACTTCTTGGGCTCGCCTCTCTGTAGAGGACGTTCCCCACTTGTTCCCCACCACAGGTTTCCTCTCTTTAGAGCCTCAGGCCAGGAGTTAGGGAGCGTTTGGGAGGGAAGGGAACAGGGCGTCGGAGTTGAGGTATGGAAGGAGGAGTAGGGTTGAGCCCTGCCAGCTGCCCCTCCCCACCCCGTTTCATGTCAGCCAGACTATAGGGATGGTGTCACCTGCGATTGTGATCTGGCAGCGCCCTGCCTGAGCCACCTTCTCTCCACTGAAAGCAGTGATGGCAGGAGTTTCAGTTGACCATTTACAGAGAAAACCCCCCAAATTGTGCATGCCTAGATATAGCTTTATAGCAAGAATGTGACTTCCACGCTAATAAAGTACTCAGCCTTCAGAATTAAGGGGACTCGTTTCTTCTCTTCTAGAAGGTATCATTTCACACTACTGACAAAGAATTGTCCACAAGGCCCCGTTTTAAATGGCACTTCACTTAGTTCTCAATATCTGCCAAGCAATAGAGAAGACAATTTGTCCCGTGAAGTGGACACTTGGCTCATATATTAGGACTCTGAAAGACTAAGGCACAAATCAGGATAACTGCCCTTTTAAATGTTTTTTCAAATTAACTCTGCCCTGAGGGAGGGAAGCAAGACCTACACTCCCGCCCTTTGCTAATGTGGTTCTTGGCATGCTCATTAATAAGCGTGCTGCTGCTACTGCAGCCACCAGCTGTGGCTCATTTGTTCAATAGGTGTTGAAGGTGAGGAGATACTACTATGTTTGACTATAATGCCATCATCATTCTTGTCCCATTTGGTATTTGCATTACTTGGGAAAGGAAGACAGTGCCTCATAGTTGGGAAAGTAGGTTAAAAGTTAAGAAAACTTTCTTCAAAGTGGCTGGCATCACATTTTAGATGGGCCAAACAGATATAAACAGGGATTTTGGCGTTCTGGTTCATTATGTTTTCTAATTATGCTGGTGGGTTTTTACTTTTCAGGTCAAACTGGAGGAGAATGATGCCACCAAGTAGATCACCCTCTACATCAGAAAGTGTAAGTACAGTTGTGCTGGCTCATATCTTGTTATGAGTGTTTAGAAGCACAGAGCTTCAACCTTGTAACTAGATCATTAATCTGCATGATCAGTACACTATCAAGAAAGCCTTATAAAAATACAAAAGAAAAGTGTCCTAAAGATTTTTAGCTAAGCCAAATAAACTTTGATGGGAAAATAAAAATCCTTTCCCTAAAATGTCATCCAAAACACTTCATAAGTCACAAGACAAATTATAAGTATTGACAAAAACTCAATTAGAATCAAAGCATTATAGAATTTTCAGAAAAAAGTATTAAGGATCAATTATTCAACAAATATTTTTTTAAAGTGAGAAAGAAGGGCAGTTTCTTTTTTAAAAAAAAATTTATTTTATTGATTTTTTACAGAGAGGAAGGGAGAGAGATAGTTAGAAACATCGATGAGAGAGAAACATCGATCAGCTGCCTCCTGCACACTCCCTACTGGGGATGTGCCCGAAACCAAGGTACATGCCCTTGACTGAAATCGAACCTGGGACCCTTCAGTCTGCAGGCTGACGCTCTATCCACCAAGCCAAACTGGCTAGGGCTATTCAACAAATATTTATTGATAGCTACTATGGGTCAGGTAACAGGTAGGAATACAAAGATGAGGAAGATACCAGGAGATCACAGTATTTTGGTAAAACAAAAGTTTGTATGAAATGCAGTGGAAGCACAGGAAAAACTCAGAGTGCAGCATCATCCTTGCTGATCTTCAAACTGATACTCCAGTTGTAGAGACTCCATTTTAAGAACTTATTGGTGACTCTGAAAACCACTGGAGCATTTGGAAAGTTCTTGGTAAAGTAACTGCTGATAAAAATACAAATATCACACTAGCTGGTTTGGCTCAGTGGATAGAGCGTCAGCCTGCAGACTAAAGGGTCCCAGGTTCAATTCTGGCCAAGGGCACATGCTGGGGTTGTGGGCTCAATCCCCCCAGTAGGGGGCATGCAGGAGGCAGCCAATCAATGATTCTCTCTCATCATTGATGTTTCTATCTTTCTATCCTTCTCCCTTCCTCTCTGAAATCAATAAAAATATATTAAGAAATACAAATATCTTTGTAAAAAACACTACCACTTTCCTGCTTAGAAATAATTTAGCTTCAGAATTTGTGGGCATAAAATAACTTGCAGGATTTAGATCTAATTCTTCCCTGAGGATGCAGGTCAAATTAATGTAAGATTTGAATTTAGGTTCCCCTCTACATGCCGTAATACTACCTATATATTTTTTTCAAACTGGCTTTTTCTGAGGTCTGATGACCTCAGGCTGACAACTTTGAAGCACACATCTTTGGAAAAGGGTTGAGTTATTTAACTGGCTGGTTCATGTTCTCAAGGAGGGTAAGGAAAACCTGAAAACAGAATAAGAACCATTTTTACAGTATGCTTTAAAATTATTTCTATTTTCATTAATTTCTTTTAACCACCTGTGAAATAAGTATATTGTGCCTATTTTACAGCTGGGAAAAAATTGAGGTAAGTTTTCACATAGATCTAAAGTGTGGGAGCCAAGATAACTGACTCCTTCATCTTATTTTTTCCACCATAGTCCACACTCAATTCCTTTCTCAAGATCTTCCTTTCTCTTCTCCATGATTCTGCATGGTAAAACATGTTCACCCACCCTGACTTCAGACAGTTCCTTTGGGTTCTAATTTTAGTATTGAATAGTTTTCTGCAAGCCAGTAATTCTCAATAGTGAGGGAATGGCAAATCTCCCGTAGATGGGGCAGGTCAGAATCCTTTCGAATAAGGAGAGAGGCTAATGATGGCAGTGTTTTGTGCTTAGGAACAGTGGAAGAAGAATAAAAGGTTGAGAACTACTGCTTTTAAGTGAGAACAGGTTGGACAATTGAGCAAAAAAGCAAGGCTGGTGATTTTCTTTGTAGCAGACTCCACCCACCTCCTCCCCCATTTTCACCAAGCAGTTTTTCTAAGGGTTGGGAGAACCAAAAACCTCCAAGAATAATGGGGAAAAGTTCCTTGAGCTAAGAAGGGCCCTTTGTCTTCCCCTTACTGCCACTGGACTATGATTAAAAGCTGGGCTTTTAATCTGGCTTTTAATCTAGTTGATTTGGGCTGAGGAACTGAGGGCAGTGACAGAAGTTTGCCCATCCCAAGTTGGAGAGGACCTTTTCCAACCATCATTCCCAGTTTACAAAGTTTGTAATGAAGCACTCTTGTGATGTGAGGAAAAGCTTCTGGAGGTTTTCCAAAACTATTTCTCAGTCCCTACATACTCCTGCCTAGAATAGTCTCTTTTTGCAGACGCATCTAGATTTATGCAAAAGAGGTGGTCCTGAAATTTTGAAATCAAATTCTAATGTAAATGAGATAAAGCAACAGAAAAAAATTATATTTGATTTTTATGTCATCAAATTTTTCTAAAGCATGTGATTTAAAATATGAATATTTTAGAAAAAATAGTTTATGTATATTTGATCACTTATCCACCTTAATATGAGTATATTCCTCAGGGACCCATACCTTGAAAATGAAACAGATTTTTTTTTTGCATTTCCCTTTCACAATCAACAGCAGTGTATTATTTTCTGGAACAATTTAAGGATATATATGCATTCACCTAAGATTTTTATGGAATGGTTTGCCCAAAGATCCATAATAAATGACCACTCCTTGCTTAGCTCTTAACAATTATTATGTTATATCACATCACATTATTTTCAATTTATATTATTAGTGCTTCCCAAATTCTTTAGGTAAATATAAACTACTTTTATGAGTTAAAAGACCCCTTATTCCACCAAAATGACATACTATCTTGCCAGAGGGTAAAAGTCATTAGAGGATGAATGGTGATGTTTTCAGGTAGACACTAACTAGAACCATCAAGAGTCCATTATTAATTTATGCCAGTCACAAATGAATAGCTATACTATATTATGGACACCCTGGCATTGACAGTTTAATCCCAAGGATTTCTGGGGGATCACTGTCTTAGAGGATCACTAATGTTATATTTGTCATGTGACTATATCATTTTCCTTGTTCTGGCTTATTTCTTTACATCTTTTATTTCTCTTGGATCTCCTTCCCCTACCCTTCAGTCCTTCAGAATCCAACACAGTGTTGGGTAATAATAAATATAATAATAAATTTTCATAATTGATGCACTAAAAAAGGCATTCTTGTACTTTCAATAAGGATTCTGGTTTGATTTGCCTTATGCTGCAAAAATTTACCTAATTAAGTTTTTTGTGAGCAAAATGGCTACCACTCAGGGGTAGAGGAGTGTCATTGCTTCAATGCCTATTCCTTTTCCTTGCCAGAGAATACTAATGTCATACTTGTTCCACATAAAAAAATAAACAGTGCAATTTGCAAAGAGAAAATGAGACTGGCAGCTTTTAACCCCAGTGTGGGCTTTGCCATATTTTGGATAGATTTGGGAACAGGCCATTAAAGGATATCTTGCCAATGAAATAGAAAAAGAAAGAACGAAAGAGAGAAAGAGGAAAGAAAGAAAGAAAGAAAGAGAGAAGGAAGGAAGGAAGGAAGGAAGGAAGGAAAGAAGGAAGGAAGGAAGAAAGGAAGAAAGAGCAACAGGCAGAGGACGCATCTGAGCAGAGAAGGCAGCAGCCAGCAGAGAACACTGGCCCAAAGGAAAAAGCTGGTGGGAAAGGGCTCCCCCAGG
>NW_006291006.1:70807-73331 GCF_000327345.1 Myotis davidii
GGACCCCCAACTGCCCTCCACTGCAGGACTGGTACCGCCAAATCCCCTCCCCTGGAGGACTGGTCCGCCACACAACTGCCCTCCTCTGCAGGCCTGGTCCCCCACTCAACTGCCCTCCCTCCAGGGCTGGTTACCCCCCACCCACTGACCTCACCTACAGGCCTGGTCCCCCGCAACTTCTCTCCCCTGCAGGCCTGGTCCCCCAGAACTGCCCTCCCTTTCAGGCCTGGTCCCCCGCAAAGAGAGAGAGGAAGGAAGGAAGGAAGGAAGAAAGGAAGGAAGAAAGGAAGGAAGAAAGAAAAAGAAAGAAAGACAGGAGCTCAGAGACCCCCTGACCCTGCCCTGTATAAGCCATGTGAGGAGAATTCCAAAGGCATTTCAAACCTTTCTCTTTCTGCCCTTTGATATGTGACATGCCATTCTCCTTACCACCACCACCACCCCCGCTTTATTTTTCCTCTGTCCTTTTGTGGCCCTTTAAAAAATACCTAAGCTCTGAAAATACTGGGTTGTTTTCTTTCAATTTGTGGAATGAAACCCAGCAGAATAATAAAGGGGAATTTTAAAACAAGTACGGACCTGGGAGACAGGGTTTCAATTTTACCATTACAGGCTGTATAGCCTTGATCAAGTCATTTAACTTCTCAGAGCCTTAGTTATAAAATAAGTCTATTCTCCCCAGTTCTGTAAAAAGCATTGTCTATATCAGGAAATTGTACAGAAGTTCAGAAAGGTAGTGAAATTTACGTATTTTGAGAGAGTTGGCAATAGAAGTCACTTTTTCAAGTACAAATGACTAAAAAGAGTTTTCTAGTTTAAGTTTTATCTCTACCTAAATCTCTTTGTCATTATTGGTATCTGCAGTTATAAAGTGGCCTTGGCTTACTTGCCTTGCTGCATATATCCTTTCAGATCAATCTCATCAATGTCTTTCATCCAGAATTCATTAGGAGGAATAGTATTCTCTCTCCCAGTACTACCTGATTGGAAGCATTTTTATCTTTTACAGGATGGTCTAGTGAAAATTTGACTGCTACAAAAATGTGACTGGCTACAGATGATGTATTGTAAAATGGCATAACTGAAATCTATATAATTTTATTAACAAACTAGAAGCCCGGTCCCCACAGCCCAGCCAGAACCCTCTCCAGTCTGCGACCCCTCGAAGGATGTCCGACTGCCCGGTGGGATTGGTCCTATATGGGCAGTCAGACATTCCTCTCACAATCCAGGCCTACTGCCTCCCACCCGCTCACCTGCCTGCCTGCCTGATTGCCCCTAACCACTTCTGCCTGCCAGCCTGATCACCCCTAACCACTCCCCCGCCAGCCTGATCGATGCCTAAATGCTCCCCTGCCGGCCTGATTGCCCCCAACTGCTCTACTCTGCTGGCCTAGACACTAATAACTGCCCTCCCCTGCCAGCACAGTCACCCCGAACTGCAGTCCCTTGCTGACCTTGTGGAGCCTACTGCCCTCCCTGCAGGCCTAGTGCCCCAACTGCCCTCCCATACAGGCCAGAACCCAGCCAACTGCCTTCCACTGCCAGCCAGATTACCCGCTACAACCCTCCCCTGCAGGCCTGGTCCCCCCAACGGCCCTTCCCTGCAGGGCTTGACCCTTCCAACTGCCCTCCCCGGAAGGCCAGGTTGCCACAACTGCCCTCCCCTGCAGGCCTGCCCCCCCCAACTGCCCTCCTATACAGGCCAGAACCCAGCCAACTGCCTTCCACTGCCAGCCAGATTACCCGCTACAACCCTCCCCTGCAGGCCTGCCCCCCCCAACTGCCCTCCTATACAGGCCAGAACCCAGCCAACTGCCTTCCACTGCCAGCCAGATTACCCGCTACAACCCTCCCCTGCAGGCCTGCCCCCCCCAACTGCCCTCCTATACAGGCCAGAACCCAGCCAACTGCCTTCCACTGCCAGCCAGATTACCCGCTACAACCCTCCCCTGCAGGCCTGCCCCCCCCAACTGCCCTCCTATACAGGCCAGAACCCAGCCAACTGCCTTCCACTGCCAGCCAGATTACCCGCTACAACCCTCCCCTGCAGGCCTGCCCCCCCCAACTGCCCTCCTATACAGGCCAGAACCCAGCCAACTGCCTTCCACTGCCAGCCAGATTACCCGCTACAACCCTCCCCTGCAGGCCTGCCCCCCCCAACTGCCCTCCCGCAGGCCTGGTTCCCCCAACTGCCCTCCCCTGCAGGCCTGTTCTCATCAACTGCCCTTGCCTGAAGGCCTGATCCCCCCAACTGCCTTCCCCTGCAGGACTAGTCCCCTCAATGGCCATCCCCTGCAGGCCTGCCCCCCCCAACTGCCCTCCCCTGCAGGCCTGGTGCCCCTCAACTGCCCTCCCCTGCAGGCCTGGTCCCCTCAATGGCCATCCCCTGCAGGACTGGTCCCCCCAATTGCCGTCCTCTGCAGGCCTGGTCCCGCAACTGCCCTCTCCTGCAGGACTGGTCCCCTCAATGGCCATCCCCTGCAGGACTGGTCCCCCCCACTGCCCTCCCCCCACAGCGCGG
>NW_006291006.1:74562-83684 GCF_000327345.1 Myotis davidii
CCTGGTCACCCCCCACTACCCTCCCTTGCAGTCCTGGTCCCCCAAAATGACTACCCCTGCTGGCCTCGTCTTCTCCAACTGCCCTCCCTGAGGCTTTGTCCCCACCACTGCCCTCCCCTGCCAGCCTGATCCCCCGAACTGCCCTCCGCTGCAGGCCAGGTCCCACAACTGCCCTCCCTGCAGGCCTGGTCCCACAACTGCCCTCCGTGCAGGCCTAGTCCACTCAATGGCCATCCCTGCAGGCCTGATCCCCCCAACTGCCCTCCCCTGCCAGCCTGATCCCCCGAACTGCCCTCCGCTGCAGGCCAGGTCCCACAACTGCCCTCCCTGCAGGCCTGGTCCCACAACTGCCCTCCCTGCAGGCCTGGTCCCACAACTGCCCTCCCTGCAGGCCTGGTCCCACAACTGCCCTCCCTGCAGGCCTGGTCCCACAACTGCCCTCCCTGCAGGCCTGGTCCCACAACTGCCCTCCCTGCAGGCCTGGTCCCACAACTGCCCTCCCTGCAGGCCTGGTCCCACAACTGCCCTCCCTGCAGGCCTGGTCCCACAACTGCCCTCCCTGCAGGCCTGGTCCCACAACTGCCCTCCCTGCAGGCCTGGTCCCACAACTGCCCTCCCTGCAGGCCTGGTCCCACAACTGCCCTCCCTGCAGGCCTGGTCCCACAACTGCCCTCCCTGCAGGCCTGGTCCCACAACTGCCCTCCCTGCAGGCCTGGTCCCACAACTGCCCTCCCTGCAGGCCTGGTCCCACAACTGCCCTCCCTGCAGGCCTGGTCCCACAACTGCCCTCCCTGCAGGCCTGGTCCCACAACTGCCCTCCCTGCAGGCCTGGTCCCACAACTGCCCTCCCTGCAGGCCTGGTCCCACAACTGCCCTCCCTGCAGGCCTGGTCCCACAACTGCCCTCCCTGCAGGCCTGGTCCCACAACTGCCCTCCCTGCAGGCCTGGTCCCACAACTGCCCTCCCTGCAGGCCTGGTCCCACAACTGCCCTCCCTGCAGGCCTGGTCCCACAACTGCCCTCCCTGCAGGCCTGGTCCCACAACTGCCCTCCCTGCAGGCCTGGTCCCACAACTGCCCTCCCTGCAGGCCTGGTCCCACAACTGCCCTCCCTGCAGGCCTGGTCCCACAACTGCCCTCCCTGCAGGCCTGGTCCCACAACTGCCCTCCCTGCAGGCCTGGTCCCACAACTGCCCTCCCTGCAGGCCTGGTCCCACAACTGCCCTCCCTGCAGGCCTGGTCCCACAACTGCCCTCCCTGCAGGCCTGGTCCCACAACTGCCCTCCCTGCAGGCCTGGTCCCACAACTGCCCTCCCTGCAGGCCTGGTCCCACAACTGCCCTCCCTGCAGGCCTGGTCCCACAACTGCCCTCCCTGCAGGCCTGGTCCCACAACTGCCCTCCCTGCAGGCCTGGTCCCACAACTGCCCTCCCTGCAGGCCTGGTCCCACAACTGCCCTCCCTGCAGGCCTGGTCCCACAACTGCCCTCCCTGCAGGCCTGGTCCCACAACTGCCCTCCCTGCAGGCCTGGTCCCACAACTGCCCTCCCTGCAGGCCTGGTCCCACAACTGCCCTCCCTGCAGGCCTGGTCCCACAACTGCCCTCCCTGCAGGCCTGGTCCCACAACTGCCCTCCCTGCAGGCCTGGTCCCACAACTGCCCTCCCTGCAGGCCTGGTCCCACAACTGCCCTCCCTGCAGGCCTGGTCCCACAACTGCCCTCCCTGCAGGCCTGGTCCCACAACTGCCCTCCCTGCAGGCCTGGTCCCACAACTGCCCTCCGTGCAGGCCTAGTCCACTCAATGGCCATCCCTGCAGGCCTGATCCCCCGAACTGCCCTCCCCTGCAGGCCTGGTCCCCCACTCAACTGCCCTCCCTCAAGGGCTGGTTAGCCCCCACCCACTGACCTCACCTACAGGCATAGTCCACCACAACTTCCCTCCCCTGCAGGCCTGGTCCCCCGACTGCCCTCCCTGGAAGGCCAGGTTGCCACAACAGCTCTACACTCAGGTCTGGTCCCCACCAATCTGCCCTCCCCTGCAGGCCTGAAACCCCCTCAACTGCCCTCCTCCACAGGAATGGTCTCTCCTAACTGCCCTCCCTTGCAGGCCGTATTCCCCCACTGCCCTCCCCTGAAAGCCCTGTCCCCCCCAAATACCCTCCCCTGCAGGTCTGGTCCCCAACACTGCCCTCCCCTACAGGCCTTGTCCCCCACAACCGCCTTCCTCTGCAGGCCTGGTCCCCCCCACTAGCCTCCCTTGCAGTCCTGGTCACCCTAAATGACCACACCTGCAGGCCTCGTCTTCTCCAACTGCCCTCCCTGCAGGCCTGATCCCCCCAACTGCCCTCCCCTGCAGGCTTGGTCCCCCCAACTGCCCTCCTCTGTAGTCCTGGTCCCATGGTCTCTCCTAACTGCCCTCCCCTGCAGGCCTGATCCCGCCAACTGCCTTCCCCTGCAGCCCTGGTTCCCCCCACTGCCCTCCCCTGCAGGCCTGATCCCGCCAACTGCCTTCCCCTGCAGCCCTGGTTCCCCCCACTGCCCTCCCCTGCAGGCCTGATCCCGCCAACTGCCTTCCCCTGCAGCCCTGGTTCCCCCCACTGCCCTCCCCTGCAGGCCTGATCCCGCCAACTGCCTTCCCCTGCAGCCCTGGTTCCCCCCACTGCCCTCCCCTGCAGGCCTGATCCCGCCAACTGCCTTCCCCTGCAGCCCTGGTTCCCCCCACTGCCCTCCCCTGCAGGCCTGATCCCGCCAACTGCCTTCCCCTGCAGCCCTGGTTCCCCCCACTGCCCTCCCCTGCAGGCCTGATCCCGCCAACTGCCTTCCCCTGCAGCCCTGGTTCCCCCCACTGCCCTCCCCTGCAGGCCTGATCCCGCCAACTGCCTTCCCCTGCAGCCCTGGTTCCCCCCACTGCCCTCCCCTGCAGGCCTGATCCCGCCAACTGCCTTCCCCTGCAGCCCTGGTTCCCCCCACTGCCCTCCCCTGCAGGCCTGATCCCGCCAACTGCCTTCCCCTGCAGCCCTGGTTCCCCCCACTGCCCTCCCCTGCAGGCCTGATCCCGCCAACTGCCTTCCCCTGCAGCCCTGGTTCCCCCCACTGCCCTCCCCTGCAGGCCTGATCCCGCCAACTGCCTTCCCCTGCAGCCCTGGTTCCCCCCACTGCCCTCCCCTGCAGGCCTGATCCCGCCAACTGCCTTCCCCTGCAGCCCTGGTTCCCCCCACTGCCCTCCCCTGCAGGCCTGATCCCGCCAACTGCCTTCCCCTGCAGCCCTGGTTCCCCCCACTGCCCTCCCCTGCAGGCCTGATCCCGCCAACTGCCTTCCCCTGCAGCCCTGGTTCCCCCCACTGCCCTCCCCTGCAGGCCTGATCCCGCCAACTGCCTTCCCCTGCAGCCCTGGTTCCCCCCACTGCCCTCCCCTGCAGGCCTGATCCCGCCAACTGCCTTCCCCTGCAGCCCTGGTTCCCCCCACTGCCCTCCCCTGCAGGCCTGATCCCGCCAACTGCCTTCCCCTGCAGCCCTGGTTCCCCCCACTGCCCTCCCCTGCAGGCCTGATCCCGCCAACTGCCTTCCCCTGCAGCCCTGGTTCCCCCCACTGCCCTCCCCTGCAGGCCTGATCCCGCCAACTGCCTTCCCCTGCAGCCCTGGTTCCCCCCACTGCCCTCCCCTGCAGGCCTGATCCCGCCAACTGCCTTCCCCTGCAGCCCTGGTTCCCCCCACTGCCCTCCCCTGCAGGCCTGATCCCGCCAACTGCCTTCCCCTGCAGCCCTGGTTCCCCCCACTGCCCTCCCCTGCAGGCCTGATCCCGCCAACTGCCTTCCCCTGCAGCCCTGGTTCCCCCCACTGCCCTCCCCTGCAGGCCTGATCCCGCCAACTGCCTTCCCCTGCAGCCCTGGTTCCCCCCACTGCCCTCCCCTGCAGGCCTGATCCCGCCAACTGCCTTCCCCTGCAGCCCTGGTTCCCCCCACTGCCCTCCCCTGCAGGCCTGATCCCGCCAACTGCCTTCCCCTGCAGCCCTGGTTCCCCCCACTGCCCTCCCCTGCAGGCCTGATCCCGCCAACTGCCTTCCCCTGCAGCCCTGGTTCCCCCCACTGCCCTCCCCTGCAGGCCTGATCCCGCCAACTGCCTTCCCCTGCAGCCCTGGTTCCCCCCACTGCCCTCCCCTGCAGGCCTGATCCCGCCAACTGCCTTCCCCTGCAGCCCTGGTTCCCCCCACTGCCCTCCCCTGCAGGCCTGATCCCGCCAACTGCCTTCCCCTGCAGCCCTGGTTCCCCCCACTGCCCTCCCCTGCAGGCCTGATCCCGCCAACTGCCTTCCCCTGCAGCCCTGGTTCCCCCCACTGCCCTCCCCTGCAGGCCTGATCCCGCCAACTGCCTTCCCCTGCAGCCCTGGTTCCCCCCACTGCCCTCCCCTGCAGGCCTGATCCCGCCAACTGCCTTCCCCTGCAGCCCTGGTTCCCCCCACTGCCCTCCCCTGCAGGCCTGATCCCGCCAACTGCCTTCCCCTGCAGCCCTGGTTCCCCCCACTGCCCTCCCCTGCAGGCCTGATCCCGCCAACTGCCTTCCCCTGCAGCCCTGGTTCCCCCCACTGCCCTCCCCTGCAGGCCTGATCCCGCCAACTGCCTTCCCCTGCAGCCCTGGTTCCCCCCACTGCCCTCCCCTGCAGGCCTGATCCCGCCAACTGCCTTCCCCTGCAGCCCTGGTTCCCCCCACTGCCCTCCCCTGCAGGCCTGATCCCGCCAACTGCCTTCCCCTGCAGCCCTGGTTCCCCCCACTGCCCTCCCCTGCAGGCCTGATCCCGCCAACTGCCTTCCCCTGCAGCCCTGGTTCCCCCCACTGCCCTCCCCTGCAGGCCTGATCCCGCCAACTGCCTTCCCCTGCAGCCCTGGTTCCCCCCACTGCCCTCCCCTGCAGGCCTGATCCCGCCAACTGCCTTCCCCTGCAGCCCTGGTTCCCCCCACTGCCCTCCCCTGCAGGCCTGATCCCGCCAACTGCCTTCCCCTGCAGCCCTGGTTCCCCCCACTGCCCTCCCCTGCAGGCCTGATCCCGCCAACTGCCTTCCCCTGCAGCCCTGGTTCCCCCCACTGCCCTCCCCTGCAGGCCTGATCCCGCCAACTGCCTTCCCCTGCAGCCCTGGTTCCCCCCACTGCCCTCCCCTGCAGGCCTGGTCCCCCCCAACTGCCCTCCCCTGCAGGACTGGACCCCCCAACTGCCCTCCCTCCAGGGCTGGTTACCCCCTACCCACTTACCTCACCTACAGGTCTGGTACCCGCCAACTTCCCTCCCCTGCAGTCCTGGTCCCCCCAACTGGCCTCCCTGGAAGCCCAGGTTGCCACAAGTGCCCTCCACTCAGGTCTAGTCCCCACCAAACTGCCCTCCCCTGCAGGCTTGGTCCCCCCAACTGCCCTCCTCTGTAGTCCTGGTCCCGCAACTATTCCCCCACTGCCCTCCCCTGAAGGCCTGGTACCCAACTGCCCTCCTCTGTAGTCCTGGTCCCGCAACTATTCCCCCACTGCCCTCCCCTGAAGGCCTGGTACCCAACTGCCCTCCTCTGTAGTCCTGGTCCCGCAACTATTCCCCCACTGCCCTCCCCTGAAGGCCTGGTACCCAACTGCCCTCCTCTGTAGTCCTGGTCCCGCAACTATTCCCCCACTGCCCTCCCCTGAAGGCCTGGTACCCAACTGCCCTCCTCTGTAGTCCTGGTCCCGCAACTATTCCCCCACTGCCCTCCCCTGAAGGCCTGGTACCCAACTGCCCTCCTCTGTAGTCCTGGTCCCGCAACTATTCCCCCACTGCCCTCCCCTGAAGGCCTGGTACCCAACTGCCCTCCTCTGTAGTCCTGGTCCCGCAACTATTCCCCCACTGCCCTCCCCTGAAGGCCTGGTACCCAACTGCCCTCCTCTGTAGTCCTGGTCCCGCAACTATTCCCCCACTGCCCTCCCCTGAAGGCCTGGTACCCAACTGCCCTCCTCTGTAGTCCTGGTCCCGCAACTATTCCCCCACTGCCCTCCCCTGAAGGCCTGGTACCCAACTGCCCTCCTCTGTAGTCCTGGTCCCGCAACTATTCCCCCACTGCCCTCCCCTGAAGGCCTGGTACCCAACTGCCCTCCTCTGTAGTCCTGGTCCCGCAACTATTCCCCCACTGCCCTCCCCTGAAGGCCTGGTACCCAACTGCCCTCCTCTGTAGTCCTGGTCCCGCAACTATTCCCCCACTGCCCTCCCCTGAAGGCCTGGTACCCAACTGCCCTCCTCTGTAGTCCTGGTCCCGCAACTATTCCCCCACTGCCCTCCCCTGAAGGCCTGGTACCCAACTGCCCTCCTCTGTAGTCCTGGTCCCGCAACTATTCCCCCACTGCCCTCCCCTGAAGGCCTGGTACCCAACTGCCCTCCTCTGTAGTCCTGGTCCCGCAACTATTCCCCCACTGCCCTCCCCTGAAGGCCTGGTACCCAACTGCCCTCCTCTGTAGTCCTGGTCCCGCAACTATTCCCCCACTGCCCTCCCCTGAAGGCCTGGTACCCAACTGCCCTCCTCTGTAGTCCTGGTCCCGCAACTATTCCCCCACTGCCCTCCCCTGAAGGCCTGGTACCCAACTGCCCTCCTCTGTAGTCCTGGTCCCGCAACTATTCCCCCACTGCCCTCCCCTGAAGGCCTGGTACCCAACTGCCCTCCTCTGTAGTCCTGGTCCCGCAACTATTCCCCCACTGCCCTCCCCTGAAGGCCTGGTACCCAACTGCCCTCCTCTGTAGTCCTGGTCCCGCAACTATTCCCCCACTGCCCTCCCCTGAAGGCCTGGTACCCAACTGCCCTCCTCTGTAGTCCTGGTCCCGCAACTATTCCCCCACTGCCCTCCCCTGAAGGCCTGGTACCCAACTGCCCTCCTCTGTAGTCCTGGTCCCGCAACTATTCCCCCACTGCCCTCCCCTGAAGGCCTGGTACCCAACTGCCCTCCTCTGTAGTCCTGGTCCCGCAACTATTCCCCCACTGCCCTCCCCTGAAGGCCTGGTACCCAACTGCCCTCCTCTGTAGTCCTGGTCCCGCAACTATTCCCCCACTGCCCTCCCCTGAAGGCCTGGTACCCAACTGCCCTCCTCTGTAGTCCTGGTCCCGCAACTATTCCCCCACTGCCCTCCCCTGAAGGCCTGGTACCCAACTGCCCTCCTCTGTAGTCCTGGTCCCGCAACTATTCCCCCACTGCCCTCCCCTGAAGGCCTGGTACCCAACTGCCCTCCTCTGTAGTCCTGGTCCCGCAACTATTCCCCCACTGCCCTCCCCTGAAGGCCTGGTACCCAACTGCCCTCCTCTGTAGTCCTGGTCCCGCAACTATTCCCCCACTGCCCTCCCCTGAAGGCCTGGTACCCAACTGCCCTCCTCTGTAGTCCTGGTCCCGCAACTATTCCCCCACTGCCCTCCCCTGAAGGCCTGGTACCCAACTGCCCTCCTCTGTAGTCCTGGTCCCGCAACTATTCCCCCACTGCCCTCCCCTGAAGGCCTGGTACCCAACTGCCCTCCTCTGTAGTCCTGGTCCCGCAACTATTCCCCCACTGCCCTCCCCTGAAGGCCTGGTACCCAACTGCCCTCCTCTGTAGTCCTGGTCCCGCAACTATTCCCCCACTGCCCTCCCCTGAAGGCCTGGTACCCAACTGCCCTCCTCTGTAGTCCTGGTCCCGCAACTATTCCCCCACTGCCCTCCCCTGAAGGCCTGGTACCCAACTGCCCTCCTCTGTAGTCCTGGTCCCGCAACTATTCCCCCACTGCCCTCCCCTGAAGGCCTGGTACCCAACTGCCCTCCTCTGTAGTCCTGGTCCCGCAACTATTCCCCCACTGCCCTCCCCTGAAGGCCTGGTACCCAACTGCCCTCCTCTGTAGTCCTGGTCCCGCAACTATTCCCCCACTGCCCTCCCCTGAAGGCCTGGTACCCAACTGCCCTCCTCTGTAGTCCTGGTCCCGCAACTATTCCCCCACTGCCCTCCCCTGAAGGCCTGGTACCCAACTGCCCTCCTCTGTAGTCCTGGTCCCGCAACTATTCCCCCACTGCCCTCCCCTGAAGGCCTGGTACCCAACTGCCCTCCTCTGTAGTCCTGGTCCCGCAACTATTCCCCCACTGCCCTCCCCTGAAGGCCTGGTACCCAACTGCCCTCCTCTGTAGTCCTGGTCCCGCAACTATTCCCCCACTGCCCTCCCCTGAAGGCCTGGTACCCAACTGCCCTCCTCTGTAGTCCTGGTCCCGCAACTATTCCCCCACTGCCCTCCCCTGAAGGCCTGGTACCCAACTGCCCTCCTCTGTAGTCCTGGTCCCGCAACTATTCCCCCACTGCCCTCCCCTGAAGGCCTGGTACCCAACTGCCCTCCTCTGTAGTCCTGGTCCCGCAACTATTCCCCCACTGCCCTCCCCTGAAGGCCTGGTACCCAACTGCCCTCCTCTGTAGTCCTGGTCCCGCAACTATTCCCCCACTGCCCTCCCCTGAAGGCCTGGTACCCAACTGCCCTCCTCTGTAGTCCTGGTCCCGCAACTATTCCCCCACTGCCCTCCCCTGAAGGCCTGGTACCCAACTGCCCTCCTCTGTAGTCCTGGTCCCGCAACTATTCCCCCACTGCCCTCCCCTGAAGGCCTGGTACCCAACTGCCCTCCTCCACAGGGATGGTCTCTCCTAACTGCCCTCCCCTGCAGGCCTGGTCCCTCCTAACTTCCCTTCCACCTCTGAAGGCATGGTCTACCCCAACTTCCCTCCCCTGCAAGCCTGGTCACCCCTCACCTGCCCTCCCCTGCTGGCCTGGTCCCCCCTACTGCCCTCCCCTGCCAGACTGGTCCCCCCAACTACCCTGCCCTGCAGTACTGGACCTCCCCAACTGCCCTCCCCTGCAGGACTGGTACCCCTAACTCCGCTCCCCTGCAGGACTCATCCCCCACTCAACTGCCCTCCCCTGCAGGCCTGATTTCCCCCCCACTGCCCTCCTCTACAGGGATGGTCTCTCCGAACTGCCCTCCCCTGCAGGCCTGATTTCTCCCCCAACTGCCCTCCCCTACAGGTCTGATTTCCCCTCCAACTGCCCTCCCCCACAGGGATAGTCTCTCTTAACTACTCTCCCCTGCTGTTCTGGTCCCCTACTCAACTGCCCTCCCCTGCAGGCCTG
>NW_006291006.1:83824-87883 GCF_000327345.1 Myotis davidii
CACAGGGATGGTCTCTCTTAACTATCCTCCCCTGCTGGCCTGGTCCCCCACTCAACTGCCCTCCCCTGTAGGCCTGGTCCCCCACTCAACTGCCCTCCCCTGCAGGCCTGGTCCCCTCAATGGCCATCCCCTGCAGGACTGGTCCCCCCAACTGCCCTCCCTGGAAGGCCAGGTTGCCACAACTGCCTTCCACTCAGGTCTGGTCCCCACAAAACTGCCCTCCCCTGCAGGCATGATTTCCCCCCAACTGCCCTCCTTGACAGGGATGTTCTCTCCTAACTCCCCTCCCCTGCAGGCCTGGACCCCGCCAACTGCCCTGCTCGACAGGGATGGTCTCTCCTAACTCCCCTCCCTTGCTGACCTGGTCCCCCCCCAACTGTCCTCCTCCACAGGGATGGTCTCTCCTAACTGCCCTCCCCTGCAGGCTTGGTCCCCCCAACTGCCCTCCCTGGAAGGCCAGGTTGCCACAACTGCCTTCCACTCAGGTCTGGTCCCCACAAAACTGCCCTCCCCTGCAGGCATGATTTCCCCCCAACTGCCCTCCTTGACAGGGATGTTCTCTCCTAACTCCCCTCCCCTGCAGGCCTGGACCCCGCCAACTGCCCTGCTCGACAGGGATGGTCTCTCCTAACTCCCCTCCCTTGCTGACCTGGTCCCCCCCCAACTGTCCTCCTCCACAGGGATGGTCTCTCCTAACTGCCCTCCCCTGCAGGCTTGGTCCCCCCAACTGCCCTCCCTGGAAGGCCAGGTTGCCACAACTGCCTTCCACTCAGGTCTGGTCCCCACAAAACTGCCCTCCCCTGCAGGCATGATTTCCCCCCAACTGCCCTCCTTGACAGGGATGTTCTCTCCTAACTCCCCTCCCCTGCAGGCCTGGACCCCGCCAACTGCCCTGCTCGACAGGGATGGTCTCTCCTAACTCCCCTCCCTTGCTGACCTGGTCCCCCCCCAACTGTCCTCCTCCACAGGGATGGTCTCTCCTAACTGCCCTCCCCTGCAGGCTTGGTCCCCCCAACTGCCCTCCCTGGAAGGCCAGGTTGCCACAACTGCCTTCCACTCAGGTCTGGTCCCCACAAAACTGCCCTCCCCTGCAGGCATGATTTCCCCCCAACTGCCCTCCTTGACAGGGATGTTCTCTCCTAACTCCCCTCCCCTGCAGGCCTGGACCCCGCCAACTGCCCTGCTCGACAGGGATGGTCTCTCCTAACTCCCCTCCCTTGCTGACCTGGTCCCCCCCCAACTGTCCTCCTCCACAGGGATGGTCTCTCCTAACTGCCCTCCCCTGCAGGCTTGGTCCCCCCAACTGCCCTCCCTGGAAGGCCAGGTTGCCACAACTGCCTTCCACTCAGGTCTGGTCCCCACAAAACTGCCCTCCCCTGCAGGCATGATTTCCCCCCAACTGCCCTCCTTGACAGGGATGTTCTCTCCTAACTCCCCTCCCCTGCAGGCCTGGACCCCGCCAACTGCCCTGCTCGACAGGGATGGTCTCTCCTAACTCCCCTCCCTTGCTGACCTGGTCCCCCCCCAACTGTCCTCCTCCACAGGGATGGTCTCTCCTAACTGCCCTCCCCTGCAGGCTTGGTCCCCCCAACTGCCCTCCCTGGAAGGCCAGGTTGCCACAACTGCCTTCCACTCAGGTCTGGTCCCCACAAAACTGCCCTCCCCTGCAGGCATGATTTCCCCCCAACTGCCCTCCTTGACAGGGATGTTCTCTCCTAACTCCCCTCCCCTGCAGGCCTGGACCCCGCCAACTGCCCTGCTCGACAGGGATGGTCTCTCCTAACTCCCCTCCCTTGCTGACCTGGTCCCCCCCCAACTGTCCTCCTCCACAGGGATGGTCTCTCCTAACTGCCCTCCCCTGCAGGCTTGGTCCCCCCAACTGCCCTCCCTGGAAGGCCAGGTTGCCACAACTGCCTTCCACTCAGGTCTGGTCCCCACAAAACTGCCCTCCCCTGCAGGCATGATTTCCCCCCAACTGCCCTCCTTGACAGGGATGTTCTCTCCTAACTCCCCTCCCCTGCAGGCCTGGACCCCGCCAACTGCCCTGCTCGACAGGGATGGTCTCTCCTAACTCCCCTCCCTTGCTGACCTGGTCCCCCCCCAACTGTCCTCCTCCACAGGGATGGTCTCTCCTAACTGCCCTCCCCTGCAGGCTTGGTCCCCCCAACTGCCCTCCCTGGAAGGCCAGGTTGCCACAACTGCCTTCCACTCAGGTCTGGTCCCCACAAAACTGCCCTCCCCTGCAGGCATGATTTCCCCCCAACTGCCCTCCTTGACAGGGATGTTCTCTCCTAACTCCCCTCCCCTGCAGGCCTGGACCCCGCCAACTGCCCTGCTCGACAGGGATGGTCTCTCCTAACTCCCCTCCCTTGCTGACCTGGTCCCCCCCCAACTGTCCTCCTCCACAGGGATGGTCTCTCCTAACTGCCCTCCCCTGCAGGCTTGGTCCCCCCAACTGCCCTCCCTGGAAGGCCAGGTTGCCACAACTGCCTTCCACTCAGGTCTGGTCCCCACAAAACTGCCCTCCCCTGCAGGCATGATTTCCCCCCAACTGCCCTCCTTGACAGGGATGTTCTCTCCTAACTCCCCTCCCCTGCAGGCCTGGACCCCGCCAACTGCCCTGCTCGACAGGGATGGTCTCTCCTAACTCCCCTCCCTTGCTGACCTGGTCCCCCCCCAACTGTCCTCCTCCACAGGGATGGTCTCTCCTAACTGCCCTCCCCTGCAGGCTTGGTCCCCCCAACTGCCCTCCCTGGAAGGCCAGGTTGCCACAACTGCCTTCCACTCAGGTCTGGTCCCCACAAAACTGCCCTCCCCTGCAGGCATGATTTCCCCCCAACTGCCCTCCTTGACAGGGATGTTCTCTCCTAACTCCCCTCCCCTGCAGGCCTGGACCCCGCCAACTGCCCTGCTCGACAGGGATGGTCTCTCCTAACTCCCCTCCCTTGCTGACCTGGTCCCCCCCCAACTGTCCTCCTCCACAGGGATGGTCTCTCCTAACTGCCCTCCCCTGCAGGACTGTTTCCCCCAAGTGCCCACCCCTTCAGGCCTGACTGCCCCAACTGCCCTCCCCTGAAGGCCTGGTACGCTCAAATGCACTCCCCTGCAGGCCTGATCCCCCCAACTGCCCTTCCCCTGCCAGCCTGGTCCCCCCTAACTGCCCTCCCCTGCAGGCCTGGTCCCCCCCAACTGCCCTCTCCTGCTTGCCTGATCACCCACTACTGCCCTCTCCTGCAGACCTGGTCCCCCGCAACTGCCCTCCCCTGCTGGCCTGATTGCCCACAACTGCCCTCCCCTGCCAGCAATCTTGTGGTGGTCATCTTGTGGTGGCCATCCTGTGATGATGTGGGGGTGGCCATCTTGGAAAATGCACTCCCCTGCAGGCCTGATCCCCCCAACTGCCCTCCCCTGCTGGCCTGGTCCCCCCTACTGCCCTCCCCTGCCAGACTGGTCCCACCAACTACCCTGCCCTGCATGACTGGTCCCCCAACTGCTCTCCCCTGCAGGACTAGACCCCCCCAACTACCCTACCCTGCAGGACTGGTACCCCCAACTCCCCTCCCCTGCAGGACTCGTCCCCCACTCAACTGCCCTCCCCTGCAGGCCTGGTCCCCCACTCAACTGCCCTCACCTGCAGACCTGATTTCCCACCCCACCACTGCCCTCCTCTGCAGGGATGGTCTTTCCTAACTGCCCTCCCCTGCAGGCTTGGTCCCCCACTGAACTGCCCTCCCTCCAGGGCTAGTTATCCCCCACCCACTGACCTCCCCTGCATGCCTGGTCCCCCCCCACTGCAATCTCCTGCAGGCCTGGTCCCTTCAATGGCCATCCCCTGCAGGACTAGTCACCCCAAATGCCCACCCTGCCAGCCTGATCCCCGACTGCCCTCCTCTGCAGGCCTGGTTCCCCCAACTGGCCTCTGGTGCAGGCCTGGTACCCGAACTGTCCTCCCCTGCAGGACTGGTCCCCTCAATGGCAATCCCCTGCAGGACTGGTCCTCCCAACTGCCCTCCCCTGCAGGCCTGGTCCCTCCTAACTTCCCTTCCACCCCTGAAGGCG
>NW_006291006.1:88572-96624 GCF_000327345.1 Myotis davidii
CTGCCCTCCCCTGCAGGACAGGTCCCCGAACTCCCCTCCCCTGCAGAACTGGTCCCCCACTCAACTGCCCTCCCCTGCAGGCCTGGTCCCCCACTCAACTGCCCTCCCTCCAGGACTGGTTACCCCCCACCCACTGACCTCACCTGCAGGCCTGGTCCCCTCAACTTCCCTCCCCGGCAGGTCTGGTCCACCCCAAGTTCCCTCCCCTGCAGGCCTGGTCCCCCCAACTGCCCTCCTTTGCGTGCCTGGTCCCCCCCAACTGCCCTCCTTTGCGTGCCTGGTCCCCCCCAACTGCCCTCCTTTGCGTGCCTGGTCCCCCCCAACTGCCCTCCTTTGCGTGCCTGGTCCCCCCCAACTGCCCTCCTTTGCGTGCCTGGTCCCCCCCAACTGCCCTCCTTTGCGTGCCTGGTCCCCCCCAACTGCCCTCCTTTGCGTGCCTGGTCCCCCCCAACTGCCCTCCTTTGCGTGCCTGGTCCCCCCCAACTGCCCTCCTTTGCGTGCCTGGTCCCCCCCAACTGCCCTCCTTTGCGTGCCTGGTCCCCCCCAACTGCCCTCCTTTGCGTGCCTGGTCCCCCCCAACTGCCCTCCTTTGCGTGCCTGGTCCCCCCCAACTGCCCTCCTTTGCGTGCCTGGTCCCCCCCAACTGCCCTCCTTTGCGTGCCTGGTCCCCCCCAACTGCCCTCCTTTGCGTGCCTGGTCCCCCCCAACTGCCCTCCTTTGCGTGCCTGGTCCCCCCCAACTGCCCTCCTTTGCGTGCCTGGTCCCCCCCAACTGCCCTCCTTTGCGTGCCTGGTCCCCCCCAACTGCCCTCCTTTGCGTGCCTGGTCCCCCCCAACTGCCCTCCTTTGCGTGCCTGGTCCCCCCCAACTGCCCTCCTTTGCGTGCCTGGTCCCCCCCAACTGCCCTCCTTTGCGTGCCTGGTCCCCCCCAACTGCCCTCCTTTGCGTGCCTGGTCCCCCCCAACTGCCCTCCTTTGCGTGCCTGGTCCCCCCCAACTGCCCTCCTTTGCGTGCCTGGTCCCCCCCAACTGCCCTCCTTTGCGTGCCTGGTCCCCCCCAACTGCCCTCCTTTGCGTGCCTGGTCCCCCCCAACTGCCCTCCTTTGCGTGCCTGGTCCCCCCCAACTGCCCTCCTTTGCGTGCCTGGTCCCCCCCAACTGCCCTCCTTTGCGTGCCTGGTCCCCCCCAACTGCCCTCCTTTGCGTGCCTGGTCCCCCCCAACTGCCCTCCTTTGCGTGCCTGGTCCCCCCCAACTGCCCTCCTTTGCGTGCCTGGTCCCCCCCAACTGCCCTCCTTTGCGTGCCTGGTCCCCCCCAACTGCCCTCCTTTGCGTGCCTGGTCCCCCCCAACTGCCCTCCTTTGCGTGCCTGGTCCCCCCCAACTGCCCTCCTTTGCGTGCCTGGTCCCCCCCAACTGCCCTCCTTTGCGTGCCTGGTCCCCCCCAACTGCCCTCCTTTGCGTGCCTGGTCCCCCCCAACTGCCCTCCTTTGCGTGCCTGGTCCCCCCCAACTGCCCTCCTTTGCGTGCCTGGTCCCCCCCAACTGCCCTCCTTTGCGTGCCTGGTCCCCCCCAACTGCCCTCCTTTGCGTGCCTGGTCCCCCCCAACTGCCCTCCTTTGCGTGCCTGGTCCCCCCCAACTGCCCTCCTTTGCGTGCCTGGTCCCCCCCAACTGCCCTCCTTTGCGTGCCTGGTCCCCCCCAACTGCCCTCCTTTGCGTGCCTGGTCCCCCCCAACTGCCCTCCTTTGCGTGCCTGGTCCCCCCCAACTGCCCTCCTTTGCGTGCCTGGTCCCCCCCAACTGCCCTCCTTTGCGTGCCTGGTCCCCCCCAACTGCCCTCCTTTGCGTGCCTGGTCCCCCCCAACTGCCCTCCTTTGCGTGCCTGGTCCCCCCCAACTGCCCTCCTTTGCGTGCCTGGTCCCCCCCAACTGCCCTCCTTTGCGTGCCTGGTCCCCCCCAACTGCCCTCCTTTGCGTGCCTGGTCCCCCCCAACTGCCCTCCTTTGCGTGCCTGGTCCCCCCCAACTGCCCTCCTTTGCGTGCCTGGTCCCCCCCAACTGCCCTCCTTTGCGTGCCTGGTCCCCCCCAACTGCCCTCCTTTGCGTGCCTGGTCCCCCCCAACTGCCCTCCTTTGCGTGCCTGGTCCCCCCCAACTGCCCTCCTTTGCGTGCCTGGTCCCCCCCAACTGCCCTCCTTTGCGTGCCTGGTCCCCCCCAACTGCCCTCCTTTGCGTGCCTGGTCCCCCCCAACTGCCCTCCTTTGCGTGCCTGGTCCCCCCCAACTGCCCTCCTTTGCGTGCCTGGTCCCCCCCAACTGCCCTCCTTTGCGTGCCTGGTCCCCCCCAACTGCCCTCCTTTGCGTGCCTGGTCCCCCCCAACTGCCCTCCTTTGCGTGCCTGGTCCCCCCCAACTGCCCTCCTTTGCGTGCCTGGTCCCCCCCAACTGCCCTCCTTTGCGTGCCTGGTCCCCCCCAACTGCCCTCCTTTGCGTGCCTGGTCCCCCCCAACTGCCCTCCTTTGCGTGCCTGGTCCCCCCCAACTGCCCTCCTTTGCGTGCCTGGTCCCCCCCAACTGCCCTCCCCTGCAGGCCTGGTCCCCCCTACTGCCCTCCCCTGCAGGCCTGATTCCCCCAACTTCCCTCCCCTGGTGGCCTCTCGCCCCTAGTTGCCCTCCCCTGCCGGCCCTGTTGTGGCAGCCATCTTGTATCCACATGAGGGCCGCCATCTTTGACCACGTCATAGCGGCCATCTTGTGTGTTGGAGTGATGGTCAATTTGCACATTACTGCTTTATTAGATAGGATGTCACCCCAATAAATTCTATTAAAGTATAGCCCAGCAGGCATGGCTCAGTGGTTGAGCATCAACCTGTGAACCTTAGGTCAGGAGTTCAATTCTGGTCAGGGCACATGCCTTGGTTGCAGGCTTGATTCCCCCAGTGTGGGGGCCTACAGCAGGCAGCTGATCAATGTTTCTCTCTCATTATTGATGTTTCTATCTCTCTCTCCCTCTCCCTTCCTCTCTGAAATCAATATAAATATATTTTTTAAAAATAAATGATAAATAAAACATAAAAAATGTAAAATGTGGCTGGCAATTAACATCACCATCTTATCTTTTTCTTCTGTTTCTTTCCTTTATGATTGCTGTAATAATCTCTACTCATTTGCATTCTTAATACTAGAGGGGAGAGAAGCCAGCATTATATGATTATCTTTCCTCTTTAAGAACGGATAGGTCATAGGTACTTCTGGATGGTAACTAGTAGAATAATTAAAATCAGAACTATTTCAAGAAAAAGGAGGTGAGGCTTCCAATGGCAAATCTATATCATAAATTTGAAGTCACAGCTTATTATTCTAGTCTGATTGACTAAACTTTACTAAAGCTTGGCTTATAGCTTTTGAACCCATCATTTTAACACCTTTACTGAATATTTGCACCTTTCCCTTTCCTCAAAGCCAAGTGAGTTGACAGTGGAGATGTACCCTTGAGGGTCAGGCATGTTCAGTACATGTAGATATGGAGTGTCATTGTTGGTAGCAAGGACATCTATTAAAATTTAAACTATTCTTGCTAAAAAGAAAGTATTAGAGATAATATATCAAAAAGTGGTTACCTCAAGGCCATGGGATTATGAGGGGATTCCTTTTCTGTATTTTCCAAAATTCCACAAATAACAAATACTACTATTATAATCTTTACATAATATGAATATTATATAAATATAAATTATGCATTAAATAATTTACTATTATAACATTTCGAATCTTTAATAATATTAAAGAGATATTAATTTAAAAATAAATACAACAGTTGCCATTTTTTGTTACCAAGATAAAATTACATTTGTGTGCATGGGAAAAAATAGATGCAGGCATAATTTGACCTTTCTCATTGGTAATACCACAAATACATTACAGAAGATTAATATATAAAATGAATGAAGTTACCCCTTCCTCCCTCTTTTGACTCTTAGCAGTAACTAAATTATTAGTTTGTTGGCTTCAGATGCCAGTGGCCCTTCAGTGTGTTGCCTGGTTCCTTCTTTCTCCCTTCTCTCAGAAGTAGTAACCAATTAAATACTTCCATGCTTTAAGAGAGTTGTATGTTAAGGATTCCCTTCGAATACTGAAGAAACAAAATAAACATCCTCTAATTTTGATGCATTTAGAAAGTTGATTATGATTTAGCATGCTAAGGTTTCACCTAAAAACTACATTTGGAATCAATATCTTGAGAAAAACACACTTGGTGGCGTTATTTTCCGTTGTTGACATTCGGTTCTCATCATGAAATTGCTGTCAAAATGGATAGAATTCTGTACACTTTGCAGTCATGCCTAAAAGCAAAGCCCAAGACTGGAATAGCAGGAATTTACAGGTCAAGACAGAAGGGCATTTGGCAGAGTTAGTCATGAGGAAGTTTGAATGGTATACTTTACCAAAAGCAGCTCACATTGCATTAAGCCCTGATGTTTTAGTCACTTTAAAGAATGAATAAACAGTAGTCCAACCAAAAAGAACTGAAGAAAAATCAGAGAAATTGGAAGCACAGGTATTAGCCTATTTTAAAATTAGGCCTATTGATTTTAAATCACTTTTACTCTTTTTGAAGCAATCTGTTTTCATGTGTATGGTTGTCTTTTATAGAATTATTTTCTATAATTAATGACCAAATGTATCAATTTATTGGTTATATTTCATAGCATCAGAGAATTTTAAAGCTGGAAGGATCTGTAGAACTTAGCTAATATCACCCTTTCAGTTTACAAATGAGGGAACTGAGGCCCAGGCCACTTCGTGAGTTATAAGGAGAACCAGTCTTCAAGTATTTAAGTTCCTTCAGCCATGAGCCAGCATTCTTAGTTCTTTTCACTACAGTAGCTGCCAGTGTAAATAATATGCTTTGATTAAAATTATTTTCCAGGAATTGGAAGAGGTGATTGAAGAAATGGATGGCAGGAGAGAAAACTGGAAAGAGAATATGTTTTCTCCTACTTTTAGTGCTTATGATGTTCTAAAGGAGGTTTTACAGCCTGAATCTCTTCCTGAACAAATGACTTTTGGGAAGGCCAAAACAATGGGAGAAATTTACAACATGTCTAGTAGAAAGTTTCAAGAAGAGAATAAATTTCAGAGGAAAGAATTTATTCCCCAACCAAATGAAAAAGAACAAGAACCAAATTTGAGAGAGAGAAAGATGAATATTTCAGAGAATGAAGAGGACACAAACTCTGTCTTCGGTGAATCCTCTAATTTGGATGTTAGAGGAAATGTAAAATGTGGCTGGCAATTAGCATCACCATCTGACGAAAGCTTTACTAGCTCAGAAGAGTACTGCATCTGGGATAAAGAAGAATATCTATCTCAACGGCGACAAAACAACAAGCAGAAATATACTAAGTCTCAAGATGATAGCCTGAATGTTTTGAATGAACTGGAAGAGCTCGATATGAAATGCAGAAAAATAGAAGAGGAATTTGAAAATGCTGAAAAACAACTTGTGAAGGCCAAAAAGGAAGTCTTCCCCCAAACCCTAAATTTTCAAGAAACAGGGGCAGAAACTTTGAAAAAAGACTGGGAACTTCAAGCTTTAAGAAATGACCTATGTGAAAAAACAACAAATGTCAAAAACTTAACTGAAGAGCTCCAGCAAGCCAGAGAAGTCATCCACAAGTTGAGCCTAGAAAACCAAGACTTAAAAGAAACTGTAAGGAAGTTAAAACATCAAACTGAAGTTGGAAATGCACTCCTAAAGAAAGAAATAAAATTGCATTATGAATTAGAAGTGGAAAAGATCCATGGAGATCTTGATGCCATCAAGAATGAACTAAGAATTGAGAAGGCCTTGCAAGCGAGAAATAACAGAGTCCTGGAATTGCTTACAAAACACCTTTCTTCTGTACTATCAAGTACCCCTGACAGCTTTACAGGGGATTGTTGATAAAACTTAAAAAATTAAAAAGCCTTTAATTAGGCAAGCCATTGAACCAAATCCGTGTTTTTTGTGCTTTCTTTGTATATTTCTTAAAATGTGTTTAATGGGATGTAATTTTCATTTTTGGTGAATCCATACATCTGTAAAAAGTATATATATCAACTTCAAAGCATCTGCTTTCTCTTTCTAATGAAATTGCAGATGTCCAAATGGAAATGAAGTGTCAGAAATCTTTCTAATACTATTTCACTCAGACCTATAGTGATTCACCAGATCACATATGAACACAAATCAGTAGCCCTTTTGTGATGTTGTGAGCATTATGTCCTTGGCATGTGAATATCCTTTAATCTGTGTTCATTGATGCTAACAATAAAAATCATGTTTATGTATATAAGCATAACATGTGTCTGTGGCTCTTATAGCTGCCTGTTCAGACTCAATGGGATACAAAAATGTATCTGCTTTCTTTGAGATCTAACCTTAATTAGGCACATATAAACATCTCCAGAAAAAAATGCAGATTTTCCTCTCCCCTGCTGTTTTCCCCATGCTTTCTCCCTTGACCCAGCAAAGGTTCCCATAGACTAGAAGATGACTTTAAGACAGGACTGTGACCTTTGCTAGAGCCCTGATTTGTCAGCATTGGTTTTTGCATTTTCTTATGTTGACCACCAAGGGGCGTTGTTTGCACAGTTCCAACATTCTACCAGGGTGGGGGTGGGGGTTTATAAGCTTCCTGCCCAGTTTACATCACCAGCTGGGGTGAAAGTTGCTGGGTGTTAGCTATGTAAGCTGCTAGTGAACTGGTTTGATTTATACAGGAATCCAGCCCTCTAAGGGGCCTGAGCAATGACAATTTATTTTACACTTTTAGAGAATAAACATGTACTGCCTCAATCCTTTGGTGAAAACAATGGGTAGTATTTGTTTATATCAACCACCATTTTTTTGTAATTGGAGCTCTATTTGTATGTAATTTTTAAGTCCAACGAACCCAATGTAATTACAGACTATGAGTGTGGAATACAATTGTAAGGGTTTAGGTATCTTTCCATATGGGAAATCCCCAAACTGGGGATTTTAAAGTCCTAAAAGTCCTCATCTTTAAAATGAGGGAGTAGTACTGTCATCCAGATTCTTTTTGCTTCTAATGTTTTGTGATTTTATTCTCAAGTGTTACTGTACCTGTGAAGAAATAAAACTCCTATGGCATTGGATGCACTCAGTTCTAGTAGTTTGGGGGAACCTACATTTCTGACACCCCCCTTTCAAAGAAACATAGAAAGTCTGTTCTTCATAGTTTGAACATTTCCAAACACTGTGCCATTACTAAATCAGGAGAGGGAGTAAATGAGCTGCTTTCTTCTCCTTTATCTTGTTTCATTTTTACTTGTTAAGGTTGGGGAAGGCAATGAATGGAGACAAACTACGCTGACCTTAATGCTGAGCAGGGATTGCCTAGCATGGAAAGACTGGACTAAATTGGAAGATAATCATTTTTGGCACTTTCTGAGTTAGTCCTGATAACCCAGGTACTGGCAGCCCACTCAAAGGGAAAGATGACTTTCAGGTTTTCGGTGGCCACTGGCTTCTCACCAAGAGGCTAGGTACAAAAGCAAATAGGAACTCTTTTGCCCTATTCAACTGTCTTCCTCATCACCCCCTTAAAGTTGTCCCTTTGTCCTTGCCCCAGAAAGACTCCCAGTCTCTGACTGCTAGTGTGCAGAGCTGCTTACATGTTAAAATATTTCACAAATTGTATTAATTAAACTACTGGGCTCAGTCCTCTTTGTATATTTTAATTTTTAAAAAGGAACTTTAACTCCAGGAGAATTTCTATCAACCGACCACCATCTAAAGCAGGGGTGGGCAAACTTTTTGACTCGAGGTCCACAATGGGTTCTTAAACTGGACTCAGAAGAAGGAGCTGCGGCTGTGTTTCCCGACATTGCCATGTTAACACTGCTGCTGGTGAAGGAGCAGAGGGGAGAGCAAGAGAACCCTCCGCTCTTTCGGCTCCGCAGGCCAGATAGAACAGCTGAACGGGCAGGCCGTAGTTTGCCCACGGCTGAATTCTAAAGTCTTAAGTGACAGCTTGGTTTATCTTGCATGAGTGTGA
>NW_006291006.1:97046-99504 GCF_000327345.1 Myotis davidii
GGCTGAGCAGAGGTAAGTAAACGGGGAAAAATGGGGGACATCTATACTACAAAAATCAATAAAAATATATATACATTTTTAAAAGAAACATTAATCAGCTGCCTCCTGCAGACCCCCTACCAGGGATCAAACCTGAAACCCAGGCATGCACCAAGACCTGGAATCAAACCGTGACCTCCTGGTTCATAGTATGATGCTCAACCACCTGAGCCACAGCAGCAAGATGGAAAATAGATTCTTGTTGAGACAGCCTGGGATATTGAGCCCCAGCAAAGCCCACTTTATGGAAACCTAGGTCCAGATACTAGCCAGGGAGATAATAGACAATCACCAAATCCAGAGAGCTAAGGAGAAAAGGAAGCCAAGGTAACAGAGCCAACAGTTTGGATCTTGGGGGTTCATATGTTTTGATGCTTTTATTTTCAAAAGCAGGGCTGCAATATGCTGGGAGAAAGCTAGGTGGTTCCTTGTCCTATGTAGATGGGAACAGCAGTGGGTTGTGGTGGCTTAAAGAACCATAATTAAGGCAGATGCTAATAGTCTGTCCCATTGTCTTCGTAATCACACTCACTTGTTGTATTAGGTGGCTCCTAATTTTGATCAGAATACATTGTCACTGTCCCTTTTAGTATATCGAATTGGAGATGTGGAGGTATTTTTATTTTTAACAAGAATGGCACGTTAGGCTACTCATCCCTTTAATCTGTTGGGATTTTCTTGAAATCAGCAATGCAATTGCATACTAATCCCCACCAAATACCAGTTCCTTCCTTACTAGGAAGCATGGGCTGTCACATGGCTATAGAAATATCTGCTGTACCTTGGGTTTACAATCCAGTTCTAGAAACATTAGCTGATCACTTATTACCATAGTTAATAACTTCTAAGACACACTTAAAAATCCCTGAATTTGTGACACATCTTGAAATCACTGGCATGTCATAGTATAATTGTCAGATTTTTTTCTTTCCTAATGGTTCATAAAATAACGGTCTATCTTAAAATCAATGGGATTTTAGATTTGATGAAATGTGATCTGTGCTAGGCTGGGGACATGCAGATAAAAAGATTTATGAATAAGACAGGTCTCTAACCTCCATGACCTTACTTATATGACTAACTGAAAGAACGTGGTAAATGCTATACTAGCATTGCTAATACAAAGTTCTGGGGGAGCACAGAGAAAGATTAGTTAATTCTGCCTGAGGGGCTAGAAAGGACTTCATAAAGGAGATGACATTTGAGCTGAGCCTTGAAGGATAAGAAGCATTTTTCCAGGCCATGCATGGGGGCAGGGGCAGGGCCATTTCTGGAATGTGAATGTGGAAGGTCTACTTGGCTTCAGCAATGAATTAGAGCACAGCCCTGGGATGTTACATTTTGCTGACTTTTAAAGTTCTATTTGAGGTTCTATTCTGAAAATTACTGTGATTCCAATTTCTTGCTCATTTGCATGTAGACTAGAGAATGAAGTTCTCATGACATAAAGACCAGGTTCCAGACAACATAATGCAGGAAGAATTTTTTACTGGTGCCACTGTACCTTTGGCTGCCATCATTTTTGTTTGGGAAACAAAAGACCTAAGAGGGGAAAAACCAAGATGGCGGCATAGGTAAACACCTGAAATTGCTGCCTCGCACAACCACTTCAAAACTACAACTAAAGACAAAACAGACATCATCCAGAACCACAGGAAGGCTGGCTGAGTGGAAATTCTACAACTAGAAGGAGAGAAAAGCACACTGAGACCCAGAGGAGGTGCGGAAGTAAAGTGCAGAGGTATGGAGGCACACGCGGCAAGGGCTGGCAATGGAGGATGCCCTGTCAGTTTCTTTTTCAATTGGGAGGGAGTCACAAGCTCCAGACTGCTCTGGACTCCAGTTCTGGGCGAGTCTCTGGGGACCCAGACTCATACGGGGAGAAACTGGACTGTCTGGCAGCGGGCAGAACTTGAGGGCGGCTTTCTCTCAGAAGTGCTTGCAGTGATTACCTCGGGACACTGAGACCTGGGGGCCTTTTAGGACAGGGCTGAGGATCAGCCATAGCTGTTTGCCCCACCCTGTTGATTCCCTGAGACCCCGCCCCACCCAAGCTGCGGCAGAGGCTTTTGCATATGAATGGGCTGGCCCTTTGAGATCTAAAATTACCTAAAAAACTGCAGCTGGGTCAGAGAGACCCAGAAGATCCAAAAGAAGGCCCAAGGCCCCACAGCAGCTTACATTGCTTCACAGCTGTGCCTCATCTGTGCACCTCCAAAACCCAAACAAGGAAGAGGTTCTACAGACCTCTATGTAGCTCCTGCTGGGTAGCCTCAGGAAAAGGCTAAATTAGCACCGCCTTAGAGATCCAAAAGCCAGTGTACCCAGTGGTCCGTGTGACCATCCAGATTACAACTCCTCAGATCCATAAGGGACACACTCAGGGGCCAGACTCAGTGAGCACCAAAGCTGCACTGAA
>NW_006291006.1:100339-101694 GCF_000327345.1 Myotis davidii
ATCACCACCAAACCAGTATTAAGAAATGCTGAAAGGCATCCTTTAAGAAGAGGAGGAAGAAGAAAAAGGTAAAGATACAAATTATGAACAACAAATACATATCTATCAACAAGTGAATCTAAAAATCAAGTGAATAAAAAATCTGATGAACAGAGTAAACTGGTGAATATAATAGAATCAGGGGCATAGAAAGGGAGTGGACTGACAATTCTCTGGTGGGGGGGGAGGGAAAGGGGTTTGGGTGGTGTGGGAAGAGACTGTACAAAAATCATACACCTATGGATGAGGACAGTGCGGGGGGGTCAGGGCAGAGGGTGGGGTGGGAACTGGTGGAGGCGAGCTATGGGGGGAAAAAAAGTGGAACAACTGTAATAATCTCAACAATAAAGATTTATTTTTTAAAAAAAGACCTAAGAGATTTTGGTCATAATATCCAGCTAAGTCCACTGTGAGCAGTCTAGTTTCAAAAGATGTATGAAGGAGAAATACCACAGTTGCTTCTCTTTCCAAGAAAGCACAGTATAACAGAAATTAAGTGCACAAACTTTGATTATCCACATACTAGCCATGTGATCTTGAACAAGTTACATAATTCTCAGTAGCTGAGTTCCATCATTTTGTAGGATGGAGTTAATAAATAGTATTTGGCCCTGGCCGGTTTGGCTCAGTGGATAGAGTGTCGGCCTGCAGAGAGAAGGGTCCCAGGTTTGATTCCGGTCAAGGGCATGTACCTTGGTTGCGGGCACATCCCCAGTGGGAGGTGTGCAGGAGGCAGCTGATCAACGTTTTACTCTCATTGATGTTTCTAACTCTCTATCCCTCTCCCTTCCTCTCTGTAAAAAATCAATAAAATATATAAAAAATAAAATAAATAGTATTTGTTGGGATAATAAGATGAGATCACATATAGTTAATAAATTTCACCATTGTTGTCAACAACATCATCATTATTATTACATAACTGACAAGGAGAAATAGACCAAATCCATTTATCTCCTCCCAGCTATTAATTACTCTTACCAAACTCTATATATACAGGATGGGCAAAAGTAGTTTTACATTTGTTCATATGGAAAATAATACAATCTACACTAATAAAAGAGAAAAATGGTAATTGGCGTATGATGCTACCCTTTTCATTGGCTAATCAGGGCTATATGCAAATTAACTGCCAACTCAGATGGCAGTTAACTGCCAACAAGATGGCAGTTAATTTGCATATGTAGGCACAATACAGGGAGGCGAAGGGAAAGCAGGAAGAAGCCCCCTGCCATTGACAGTGATCAGAAACCCAGGGGGGATCTAAGAACTGGGGGGCAGGGCACAAGCGGCCCTGGGGCCGCCTTTGCCCTGCC
>NW_006291006.1:102589-117016 GCF_000327345.1 Myotis davidii
AACGCCTGAGGGCTCCCAGTATGTGAGAGGGGGCAGGCTGGGCTGAGGGACACACTCCCCCCCCCCCACACCCAGTGCATGAATTTCGTGCACCGGGCCCCTAGTAACTAATAATAATAATACAAGAATAAACTATGTTTCGCATACTCATAACTATAAACCTACTTTTGCCACACCCTGTATTGTCTCTCAAATTGTGTCCTCTGGAGAGGATATACTACACTCATGTGTTTCAGTGATGTGTGATATGTTTGAAATGGGGGAACAAGTTCCAGAAAGCATATTTTTATTTTATTTGTATATGAAGTCGTACGCCAAAGTAATGAATTTGTCATATGGAGTTTCAGGCCTCAAGTCAGATCCTGTAAGGGCATTTTCTTGGGTCACAGCCTACCCAGCCCCCCTCCAATCATACTGGTGTAAGGTTGGCCCCTGGCCAGCAGAATACCAGAAGTGGCTAAAAAGCCCTGCTCTGGTACTCCAGTGGGAAAAAGCTCATCTAGGAAAAGGGAATAGAGATAAAAGAGTATATTATAGTATTTTCTATTTCCCCTTGGCACAGGGAGCCATGCAGCTGGGGACCCACTATTTTTCACAGAATCTCTCCCCTGCCACCTCTCTCACCATTGATCATACCCAACTTATTTATATTTGCTACATTTCAGGGAGCTCAGGTTGCCATTTCCCAGGGAAATGGATTCATACATGGTTCTCTGAGAGTATGTTCTGGGGTATACTTGAAACACTTCTTTTGCCTTCTAGCCCATTCCTGTTGATTCCACAATAGGTGTTGTCATATACTGTATTCCAGACCATCATAGGAGATATACCTGAGACCCTTATATCACTAGTATCCTAGCCTGAATTTGTACTATTGGTTAAAACCTAGTTATAAAACTATTATGTGTCACTTCCATGTATTACATTTTATGTAATATGCACAAAAATACAAGTATTTCCTCATCAAATGAAACTGAGGCTCAAAGATATTAAAGGACTTACTCAATATCACACAGCTAGTAAATGGTGAATCTGGGATTGAAACCCAGACTGTCCAATTCCACATATGATGCTTGTTCCATTATATCGGACCACCTTTTTTAAAATATATATATTTTTATTGATTTTTTACAGAGAGGAAGGGAGCAGGATAGAGAGTTAGAAACATCGACTAGAGAGAAACATTGATCAGCTGCCTCCTGCACACTCCCTACTGGGGATGTGCCTGCAACCAAGGTACATGCCCTTGACCGGAATCGAACCTGGGACCCTTGAGTCCGCAGACTGACGTTCTATCCACTGAGCCAAAGCGATTAGGGCATCGGACTACCTTTTGTGCTAAAATTAATGCACCAAATGTTCAATCACCATGAAGGTTATTTAAATTTATCAAAGACAAACTGGTTTATTACTGTGATCTGGACTCAACTCGAGTAAGTGATCTCTTAAATGGCTGAGATGAACAGTGAAGATTCATCTCATTATTAGAGAGGCCATAAAGTGTTCATGTCTTCTGTTGGTGGGTTAAGTCTATATGAAGGACACAGTATCTTTCTATAAGAGTAAACTTGACTATAAAAGTACCCTAAACAAAAGCAATTGAAATATGAAGCCTAATTGACAACTCTCTAAAGCCAGTTCCAGCACTGATGGAATCAAGTTAATAAATACCCAGGATTCTTTGAACAACACTCATTGTGACTTTGTGAGTCTGTTTATTTTTTTATAATTCAAAATTATTTATTACATTTAAAACAGTATTTTCCCTTGGAATCTTTGTCTCCTAAAATGTTGTCATTGAAAGCTGACTACTTTTTAAGAAAAAATGCTGTGAACCCCCTTGATGCATAGAAAATGTTAAATATATTTGATGATTATATGTACATAGGGTTCAGGAAAGTAGGTTTACAGTTGTGTGTATGGAAAATAACACAATAATTAATAAATAATAATACAAGAATAAACTCTGTTTTGCATATTCACAACTGTAAACCCACTTTGGCCCCACCCTGTATATTTCATTCTTGTTCTTTCCTTGATACCCTGGTAAGTTTCTCCAAAGTTACAATAAAGGAATAATATTCTGTCACCCATAACTGGAAGGACTCTTGAAAAACTATTTCAGGATATCTTTATGAAAGAAATATCTTCACTAATGGGACAGATTGTTTTCTTTAAATTTACAAATTTACTCGAGATTTTACAAAATAACAATTCTCCTTCATATAATAAGGTTGAAGAAAATCTGGAGAGCTGCTTTTGGCATGCATAGATGTAGGTTATGTCAACAAAGAGCCTGCAAGACATTTCTGGTTTTGAGGTAATCAAACTTTTAAAGTACATAAAATACTTTTATGTGTTTTTAATGAGTATAAAAATGCACTTGCGTGTAGTATAAAGAGTTTTACCCCTTAAAACATGAATTATCTGAAATCTTGTCCTTTGGGTATGTATTAAGCTATGTGTATAAGTAAACTGCTGAGAGCAAAAGGCTCCAGTTCCTATGTTTGTGCCAGGGCAGAATAGTGTACTAGAAAAAGTGAGATGTGGAGTTTGCCCAGTTGGGTTCACTGGTAGAAGATATTGAGATGGAGTTTGAGGTGCAAGAAGTTTATTAGGGACTAGCACCTCTGAAGGAAAAGGAGAAGAAGTAGGATTGAGCAGAGAGAGAGAAGTCAAGTTGCCATGCAAACCTGACAAAGCCTTGTCAACTGGGCAAGGAGCTCCGGAGTACTGTCTATCAGTGACCCACATTGGGTGGAAATTGCTGGGTCTTTATACCCTTGCTTTACTCAGTCTCTAGACATGGGTTGCCTCTGGTAGGGTATAATCTGGGGCAGATAAGGCAGACCCTGAAAGAACTGATAGTTGGAGACTCTGCTGACCTTACTAGTACTTTTCTCTGTTGGGCAGCAAGTCCTTCCTTGAGGGAGACCTGGGTGGTGCATCTTTGTGTCTACCACTGTCCATCCCTTGAACCTCTCCTTCTGGATTCCTTCAGGTCTCTCTTCCAGTGGAGAAACTTAGAAGAGTGTTGTTAGTGGGACAACCTACAGTCCCTGCTTCTGCAGCTGGTCTTGGCCTGCAATTGACAGTGCCTCCTTCCTTCACTATCCATTCTAGGTCATTCTCACCCTTTGCTACTGCCCTCTGGTGGCCTCAGTGGCTTATTGGATGTCCTGACTAAACCCTCATCTCTGAAGAGACTGAGTTCCTGATAATAATGCCCTTCTCAGGCTGGGGTTGCTGTACCTGTCTCTGTACAGTCACCATTGGACAAGGGAGTACTAACATATGTCCAAGTGGCAACATACTATTTCCACACATGTTTCTCCATATCCCATTGTGTAACAGAGTATTGCTTATTTGCCTCCTCCTGAAAAAGTCAATTACTCCTGCCAAGTCATTGATCCCTCTTCTGGCCTGCTGGTCCCTAGATACAAAGAGCCCAAAGTGCCCAGGCAGCAGCTGTAGCTAAGAATTCAATGGGATTCTTGCTGTGTCCCCAGGAAAATGTGCCCCCTTTGGAGACCAGGTCCTCTAATTCTGTAGTTATAGGTATGGTAAACACAAAGTTCCTTTGAGCATTTTAAAGATGTGGCCTCACTGTTTTCTCATGTGCAATGTTCCTTTACACATAATGTTTTTCTTAGCTGTTGTTACTGGTTTTAAGTAATTTGATGCAGTCAGGATTTAATCAGAGAAGTAGAACCATTAAAAGATTTTATTTTTATATCTACTAATATATCATCTACATCTATCTGTTATCTATCAATTGATCAGCATAGACATCCAGTGATTTCGCCTTATTTGTGGGAGCTAGTTAAACAGTCTCTGTAACCTTTACATCTAATTCTGGAGCTTGAAGTCTGCAGGGCAGCTTGCAGGGGGCAATAGATGTAAAATTGGGAGCAACAAGGACAAACTAAAAACCAGAAGCATGGAGTCTGTATCAGTCTCTCATCTCCAACTTTGATGATGTGACTATCCTGCAGGAGAAGCTGGTGTTCTTTGTCTATAAGTACACACACCTGGCCCTGGTCTAGGAATTTCAGAAGTTGAAGCAGTGTTTAGGGGAAGGTGTAGCAGCAGCCACAGGCCCAGTTGTTGTCCCACACTAGTGAGGTAAGCCAGTAGATAAGCGACAATATATATGAGTTGCAACTATACCTGGTGCCCCTGCTCTGAATTTTCAACGTAGAAACTATACGTAGGACTCCTGCTTCATTAAGGCCTGTCCAATCTGCAAAACATCTCACAGGTAAAGGAATTCTGGGAAATGTAGTTCAGGCTAGGCACACTGTCACATTATAAACCTACTGCAGTCCCTCAGTGAGTTTTTGCTTCCACCTTTTGATTCCCATACTATGTATTCTTCCAACTGATTCCAAAGAATTGTATACAATGCTGTGTACAATTCTTTGATTCGGTGCATATACTTCATCTTGGAAAATGGCACTCCATTCTCACAGAGTACTGCCTATTGCCTCAATTTTTGAATGATATTTTTGCTGATTAAAGGATTTGTGCTTGATTTTTCCACCTTTGTGCATTTTAAAGATATGACTTCAGTTTTCTCATGTGCAATGTTCCTTTACACATAACGTTTTTCCTAGCTGTTGTTGCTACTTTTAAGTAATTTGATTATGATGTGCCTTAATATAGTTTTTTTCATGTTTCTTGTATTTGGAGTCCATTGATTTTCTTGGATCTGTGTGGGTCTTACAGTCCTATTTCTTGGTTATAGTTATATCTTTAAGTATTTTTCTCTCCCTTCTCTCTCTCTCTCTCTCTCTCTCTCTCTCTCTCTCTCTCTCTGAAGCTGTGCTTTCAGCTGCCTATCACAATGCTCTATCAGGCCAGCAATTTCTGGATGATGTGGTATGTACTATGACCAGTGGATCCCATGGTCCTGGGCCCTCTCTTGCAACCCCTTGTAAAAATTGGTCTTCCTGGTCTGACACAATGTTATATGGGATCCCATGCTAGTGGATCAAATACTCCCTAAGTCCTGAAAAAGAGGTACTGGCTGAGGCCCTTCAGATAAAAAAGTCAAACCCATACTTGAAATATGTGTCTATTCCTATAAGAATGAACCATTGGCCCATAAAAGGGGCATAATGTTGTGAACTTGCCAAGTTGCTAATTGGTCTCCTTGAGGAATGGTGCCATATTGTGGGCTCTGTGTTGGTCTCTGTACTTGGCAGGTTGAATATTCTGAAGAACAATAGCTAGACTGGCCTTGGTAAGTGGCAGTACATCTTGTTGGGTTCATGCATAGTATTGATCTCTGCCACTACGTCCATTATGTCATCATTGGGGTGGTCAATGACAAAGACTGGCCAATGTCAACTGTCCAAGTCATTTTGCCTACTTAGTTGTTCAGTGCCTACTCTGAGCTATGTGCTCTATGGTGTGTGTTAATATGTGATGAAAATCTTCATGCTTAAATACCACTTTCAGCCCTAGCTGGTTTGGCCCAGTGGATAGAGTGTTGGTCTGCAGACTGAAGGGTCCCAGGTTCGATTCCGGTCAAGGGCACGTACCTCAGTTGCAGGTTCCTCCCCAGCCCAGGCCCAGGTCAGGGCTCATGCAGGAGACAACCAATCAATGTGCTTCTCTCACATCTATATTTCTCTCTGTCTTTCCCTTTCTCTTCCACTCTCTCTAAAAATCAATGGGAAAATATCCTCAGGTGAGGATTGAAAAAAAAAGACCACTTTCACATATCCATTTCATATGCCTCTACCTCAGATCATCCAGTCTTTTTTGCTCCAAACTCCTAATAACAACCTTGGACCATTTATTTCTCTTTCCATCCAAGGTGGGTGACCAAGTGCATCACCCAAAGTTCTGCCCATTAGGAGAATTTTCACTTGGCACTGTCTTTCAAGTTCCCCATTACCTGAGTGAGGCTATAATTCAGCCACTGTCCATTTTTGGCTTGCACCCTTACATTGACCCAACCCATCCATAAACTAAGCATTTCCCTCCTGCTTCTGGTCTGATAGGGTCCCCAAAGAGCTGTAGGCATGAACTGAGAGAGGTGCCTTTATACAACAGTGGTACATGCTGTGGGCATCTGAGCTACCAGATCTTGAAATTTTGTTGTACCCTTTAGTCATGTTCATAATTATTTCTGGATACTCTCTATTTCATCTTTTGATAGATTGTTACTGGGTCCTCATGAACTTATGATTTAATGGGTCTGATAGGAAGTTCTAGCTTCATGGTTACTTGTTTTCCCATGGTCACCATGGCTCAGTAGCTTATCACAAGTTGTTTTTCAAAAGGCATATGATTCTCTTCTGCATATAGCATGGCCTTGCTCTAGACCTCCATGAGCCTGCATTGTGATTCTGCCACAGGATTTTGCTGCAGACCCCAAACTGCATGTTTTCCACCACTGACACTTCCATTACGTATGATCTGTCATATTGTATGGGCCAGGTAGCAAGGCAGTTTGTATGACAGCATGAACTTGTTGAAGAGATCTTTACTTCTCTGGGCCCCAGTCATAGCTGGAAGCCTTCCCTGTCACCTGGTATTAGGGATGGTGCAGAGTCCCTAAGTGTGGGATATACTCCTCTGGAAACCAACAAAGCCCACTAGGTGTTGTGATTCCTTCTTTGTAGCAAGAAGTTCAATGTACAAGTTGTCTTTTATTTTAAAGGAAATTTCCCAGCATACCCTTGACCACTGGACCTCTAAAAATTTTATGGATCTGGTAAGCCTCTGAATCTTTTGGGGGTTTTTATCCCCCCACCCTCGGGTGTGCATGTGTTTTACCAAGAGGTGGCACACTAACTACTTCTTGCTCTTCTGGTCTGATCAATAAAATGTCATCAATGTAATAAGCTAATATGATGTTCTGCAGGATGTCCAGATGACTCTGATCTCTTCAATTATGACAGAGGGTAGGGGAGCTAATATAGCCCTGGGACAAAACTATAAATGTATACTATTTCCTATTTCATTTCAATGCCAACTCTTTCTGTTTCTCTTTTTTTTTTTTTTTTTTAATATATTTTAATAGAAACATCGATCAGCTGCCTCCTGCACATCCCCCACTGGGGAAGTGCACGCAACCCAGGTACATGCCCTTGACCGGAATCGAACCCGGGACCTTTCAGTCCGCAGGCCGACGCTCTATCCACTGAGCCAAACCGGTTTTGGCCTGTTTCTCTTTTTTGATTGGGATAGAAAATAAAGTATTTGCCAAATCAAAGGCCAGAAACATGTATTTGAGGTTATATTAATCTGCACCCATAAAGTTGCCACTTCTAGCACAGCAGCTGTGATTCGAGCTACTACTTGTGGTATACTCTATAGACATTCCCATCTGTCACAGACTGGTAAATTACGTTGAGGTATGATAAGAATCACCATCCTGTATCCTTTAGATCAGTGGTTCTCAACCTTGGCTGCACATAGAATCGCCTGGGAATCTTTTTAAATCTGAGAAGATGAGGCCCAGAAATCAGGAATTTAAAAAGATTCCCAAGTGATTCTAATGCGCAGCCAAGGTTGAGAACCACTGCTTTAGATCCTTAAGGGCAGTACTTACTACTACCCCTGCCCCATGTAATGATATGCTATCTTGGCCGGGGTGGTGGTAGTGGTGGTGGTGGTTTTGTATCAGAGACTTTAACTTGGCCTTCTCTACTGTTTCCCTACTGTGATAACTCTTATCTCACTGGCCAAAGACACAAAGCAGTGGTTGTGTCAACCACCCAATTGAACACTTGTATTCAGGAGATGACCACAGAGTTCTTGCATCCAATGGACCTCCTATGAGCTGGAACTTGGCCAGAACTCCATTAAATTATCTGGTTCTCATATGTTCCCATTCTCATGATGAAGTTTTGCATCTCCAGGTATCAATGTCAACTCAGAATCTATATTCAATAGTCCTCAAAATATCTGTGTGTACCCCTTCTCCAGTGCACAGTTACATAAACAAACAGCCAGAGGTCCCTTTGCAGAAGGAAAGAGGGGAATCACTATAGTGTATACTTGTGAAATTACAGTGTCATTTCTCCTAGGGACCCAGCCACTTCTATAACTGAACACTGGGTTTGAAAATCGGCTAAGGTCTGGAAACTGGACAGGGCATCGTAAATTATTTTATTTTTATTTTAAATGTAGCTTTATTGTTGAAAGTATCACAGATATTTCTCATTTTCCCCCCAATTAACCCCCTCCACCTCATGCATACCCCCTCAGGCCTACCACACTGGGTCCATGGATTAGTATATATGCATATAAGTTTTTTTTTTTTTTTATTGAAACAACTGCCCTCGGACTCCCAGACATTTTCTGCTATTACAAGCTGAGTAGTACCCTTTTCAGCTGCCCATAAATTTTGCCTCTAGGGAGTGCCATGTTATATTAACCATCTCCATAACTCTGTGGACCAAGCCCCTTGGCTGCCATGTGAACTCTGTCTTGTAATAATTTCAAGCTTTTGGCTTCTGGAAATTAAGCACCACCTCCTGGCCTCTGTTGTTTTGGGTATTATCATTTACAATGCTATCAGTGAGCTAAGTTTATAACAGCTTTTCTATTGTCCGTCCTGAACTGCATAAGAGATTAATGCTGAACTTTTGAGTGATGCTGATGTCCCTCCAAACAGTGCATTCCTGATGGCCTTGTTAAATAGTGTACCTTCTGCTTCTTCCCATGGAGTTCAGTCTTCTAGTGGGTCTTGTGGCTGAACATGGAAATATTCATTCCAGCATGCCCACCCACTTCCTTGGGCCTTCTAATCCCGTCCTCAACTATTTGCCACAGCATTTCTGACATTTCAGCTCCAGTCAGCATAGTTATCACATTTTCCTTCTAGAAACCATCCTAATAGAACCCTTTCCTGGAGTCCTTAACAGAATGTTAAATACTGCCTCTCAGGAAAGCATTCAATAAACCTCTTATTGAGTGTATCTGTTCCCACCTTGATCAAGCACTCAATCCAGTTTCACCTATATTCTCCTTTCTCCTTCTGGTCCAAGCCAGATACTTCTTGCAGCTTCTTTGGAGTATAAACCATTTCCTTCCTATCAGGTTTAGCATATCCCAAGATGGGTAATGCTTAGACTTGCCCTAACTATCAGACTAATACCCAGAAAAGAAGGTAGGAGTGAGTCCTGAGAGGGAACACAAGTTGCCTGTGAGGAGAGGCTGTTCCATGGTCTTCCAGCATGAGGGTGAGAGGGTATTACCTCTTAATAGGGATGGGGTGGTCCATGTCTACTAATGCACAAAGTTCCGGGAAATCTAGAGAGTCAAAATCTAGAGAGTCAAAATCTTGGACTCTCACCCAGAAGACTCCATCTATGCATCAGGATGCCAGATTTTCCCAACCAAGGGCCTTGTCTTGGTTGGATGTTGAACCTTGGTTGGTATGCCTCAATTCATTTGGGTGGGTTGAGTTTGTACCTGTCTTAGTCCATTTAGGATTCCATAACAAAATACCACAGACTATGTTGCTTATAACCAACTAGTTTACTTCTCACACTTCTGGATGCTGGAAGTCCAGATGAAAGTGCCAGCATAGTCCCGTACTGATGAACACCTCCTTCTAGATTGCAGACTGCTAACTTCTCACTATGTCCTCACATAGTGAAAGGGCTAAAGGAGCTCTCTGGAGCCCCTTTTATACAGGTACTAATCCCATTCAAGAGGGCTCTGCCCTCATGGTCTAATCATCTCCCAAAGATCTCGGCTCCTAATACCATCACCTTGGGGGTGGGATTTTCAAACAAGGATTTTGGAGGGGCACATTCAGATCAAAGCAGTCCCCAAACCTGAAAACACCAATTATTGTAATTACATTATTTTATAACTAACTATTATATAAATTGAGTAGATACAGTTATGAAAAATGTGTTTTATAATTAGGTTTAATACTTATAGAAATTATATTAAATGATCAAAGTTGCATCACTCTTAATTTAGTTATGGTTGAGATATCTGTAAAGATGGAAAAATATGAAAATCTATAAATATTCTGCTCCCAGTTTTCTTTGCCCAGACCTCTAAGTCTTTTTTCAAAATATGTTTTTATTGATTTCAGAGAGGAAGAGAGAGGGGAATAGAGGTAGAAACATCAATGATGAAAGAGAATCATTGATCAGCTGCCCTCTTGCACGGGATCAAGACTGCAACCTGTGCATGTGCCCTTGACTGGAATCAAACCTGGGACCCTTCAGTCCGCAGGCTGACGCTCTATCTAATGAGCCAAACCAGTTAAGGCTCTAAGTCTTTTAATCATTTAAAATAAACAAACTGGATCCCTAGCTGGTTTGGCTAAGTGGATAGAGCATCGGCCTGTGGACTGAAGGGTCCTGAGTTTGATTCCAAGTTAGCTCTAAGTCTTTTAATCATTTAAAATAAACAAACTGGATCCCTAGCTGGTTTGGCTAAGTGGATAGAGCATCGGCCTGTGGACTGAAGGGTCCTGGGTTTGATTCCAAGTTAGGGCACATGCCTGCGTTGCAGGCTCAGTCCCCAATGTAGGGCATGCAGGAGGCAGCTGATCAATGATTCTCTCTCATCATTGATATTTCTCTTCCTCTCTGAAATCAATAAAAAAAATATTTTAAAAAAATTTTTCAAAATTAAATGAACTGGAAATCAAATGAAGCATAAATGTGCTATTTAAAATATGAAGGAGAAAAACCTATCAGCATATTCACACTTGGAAGCAAAAGCCTTAGCCTTAAATCAATAGATTGGTGAGCAAGTGTACAGATTTAAGGAAGAATAGAGTGTTCATGTATTTTTTTCCTTGTTTTGAATAATTTTGTACTTAGCATTTATTTTTGTCCCTTGGGCATCCCAGGTAAGGGCTTGCTTTCCACCTGCCTTCTGTTTTTTAAAATATATATTTTTATTGATTTCAGAGAGGAAGGGAGAGAAATATAGGAACATCAATGATGAGAATCATCAATCGGCTGCCTCCAGCATGCCCCCTACTGGGGATTGAGCCCACAACCCAGGCATGTGCCCTGACCAAGAATTGACGCGTGACCTTCTGGTTCATAGGTCAATGTTCAACCACTGAGCCACACCGGCTGTTTTGCTGTTTGTTTTTCCAGGTGGTACCACCCTTACTTGACCATGTGACTTTCATTTTCTCAGCTCCCAGTGTTAGTGATTCTGGCTGGATAGCTCACTTCATCTACCCATGGGCTTAGGTGGCTGGAGATCCAGCTAATTTCCATGTAGACCTGCTATTCCCAGCTCAAATGTTTGTCTAAGCCTGTGACAGGCTGAAACAACTAGAGTCATTCAGATGCTTCACAAACCATAACTGTGTATCCTGCAAACACCCAAGGGTCTGAGAGTAGAGGCCTGAAGGACTTCAAATGTAGCTGTGTTCACAGGTTCACCATTAGATCTGCCTATCTGCAGGGAAGCCCTGTCAGGTCTTTCAAGGAGATACAATCATATATGACGAGCTATCTTTTCCTGACCTTTCCTAATTGCTTCTTCCTTTTTTGGTAACAGTTTTATTGAGATACTAGAGGCCCGATGAATGAAATTCTTGCAAGAGTAGGCCTTCCTTTCTCTGGCTGCTGGCACCGGCTCCCCTCTGGCATCTGGGACCCAGGCTTCCCTTCAGCCAGCCATCCACCAGCACCTGGGACCTGGGCTTCCCTTGCAGAGAGATGCCCCGACCACCCACAGCAGCCCGCCGGTTGGTGGCTTGGGCCTCCCTCTTTGGGACAATCATGGAACCCCCCTGATTGATCGCCCTGCTGGCTGGTGGCCTGGGCCTCCCTCTGCAGGGCGATCATGGGGCGATGGCAGGGCCCCTGACCAATCGCATCGCACCTTCCTTGGCTGGCCTGGCACCAATGGATGTCATAGCGTGATCCCGGATGGTTGTCTGGATGGTCGTCTGGATTGTCGTTCTGCTGTTCGGCCATTTGGTCGATTGCATATTACACTTTTATTATATAGGATAATTCACATACAATGCAATTCACCCATTTAATGTATACAATTCCATGGTTTTTATTATATCCATAGTCTTGTGTAACTAGCACTGCTATCTAATTTTAGAACATTTTCATCACAAAAGGAAAGCTTGTACCCATTAAACAGTTGCTTCTAATACCTCCTCCCTCCCATCCCCTAGCAACCACCAATCTGCTTTCTGTTTCTATTGATTTGCCTATTCTGGATATTGCATATAAATGGGAACATACAATGTGACATTTTATGTCTGCTTTCTTTCACTTAACCTAATGTTTTTGAGATTCATCCATGATGTAGCATGTATCAGTACTTCATTTTCATGGGTGAATAATACTTCCACTGTATTGATATTCACTTTTTGTTAATCCATTCATCTGTTGACAGCCATTTAGATGGTTTCCACTTATTTGGCTATTATGAATAATGCTGATATGAACATTCATGTATAAGTTTATGTGAGACATATGTTTTCATTTCTCTAGAAGTGAAATTCCTGAGTCATATGGTAACTTTATGTTTAAACTGTCAAGGAATACTGAGTGTGTTTAATAGAAAATTGATTTTTAATTCTCAGCATGTAGATTTTTTACATCATGGATTTATTCACCATCTGGTTTAATATCACACTTGCATTCTTATTATTCATACTAGAGGCCTGATGCATGAAAATTCGTGCAAAAATGGGCCTTCCTTCCCCTGGCTGCCGGCACTGCGTTTGCTCTGGCCTGGAGCTGCCTTTCTGCCTTTGTTCCGGCCCGGAGCCACCTTTCTGCCTTCCCACGCTTCCCAGAGGCCCTGAGTGGCTGGGGCAGTGCAGAATGCCTGCGTCGTTCCCATGCCACCTGCGTATGCAAATTAACTGGCCACCTTTGTTGGGTTAATTTGCATATTCACTCCTGATTGGCTGGTTGTGTTGTGAAGGTACAGTCGATTTGCGTCCTTCTCTTTTATTAGTGTAGATACTAGATGCCTGGTGTATGAAATTAGTGCACAGGGAGGTCCCTCAGTTCGGCCTGCCCCTCCCCCCACAGTCTGGGAGCCCTCACAGGATGTCCTACTGATGGCTTAGGCTTGTGGGGAGTGGGCCTAAGTCACAGTCTGGCCTCCCTCTGCAGGAGGCGACTGGCAGATCAGGTATATAGATACTCTCTGGAGGCAGCACAGACTCCTTCCTTATTTTTTTCCTCTGTGGTTGGAGAACAGGGGACTAAAAGGCGGAGACAGAACTGTGGCTGGGCCTGGGGCTTTTGTAGGCAGTGGAAAGAGGGAGGGGGCTGGGGAAAGTCTAGACATGTTTCCTTCAATTGTCCTCCCTTCCTCCAGGTTCCTCCCTCCGTTTTTTCCTTCTCATGGTGGACACTCAGGCCTTGAACTGACCAGAGCCCAGTCACAGTGGTGTTCAGCCCCCTCACTTCTCAGCTGAATGTACAGCTGCCTTGCATTCCAACCTGGGCTGTTTTCAAATGACTAAAGCACTGGGAATCCAGAGCTCCCAGCCTCTGCCCTCTCGGTTTCCTCCTTGGGTTGGCTACAAAGTTCACTGAGACACCAAAGCAGCTCTGCCCTGGTAGTTCTGCACTGGTCCCCTGCCCAGGCCCCTGCAGGCACTCTTCCTTGAGTCTCCAGGACCACAGTCTGCACTCAGGGAGGTTGCCTGGAGCCCATTCCCCTAGGCAGGTGGGGCATGGGGGCTAGCTTGGAGAGCTGGAGGAAGATGGCAGAGTAACAGCACCTGCTCAGCCAGACTTCCTAAGCTCCCTACTGGGTCCAGGCTGGGCTCCTTCCTGGTGCGGGGAGGACCTCGGCTGAGGTCCTCTCCCTGCACCCAGTGCCCTCCTCCCCGTTCCACTATCCTCTTTGTGTTTAACTGTGTAAAACATTATTACTCTAATCAATTTGTGAAAAATTGAGTACATTACTTATATCTCACTAGTTTTATTTCTGATGTTACTTTAGCAAGACAGTGAAAGGAAGTAATCAGACTTTATCATTTTTTAAACTTTCTTTTGCTGTAGTCTAGACCAGTGGTCGGCAAACTGTGGCTCATGAGCCACGTGCAGCTCTTTGGCCCCTTGAGCATGGCTTTTCCACAAAATACCAACTTCTGTGCATGGACCACAAAGTTTCAATCGCACTGTATGTGTGCGCCCGCACGTGGTATTTTGTGGAAGAGCCACACTCAAGGGGCCAAAGAGTCACATGTGGCTCAGGAGCTGCAGTTTGCCATCCACTGGTCTAGACCATCAACCTCTAACTTCTTGTGCTGTTGCCTGATTGGCCCACGTTCCTGAGTTGGTCTCACAAAAACATGCTTGGGTTCCTTGCTCAAGATGGTGTCTTAAATCTATCCTATCTAATAATAGACAAACATGGTAATTAACCGTAGCTCCGACACGCTTCCCATTGGCTAATCAGGGTGATATGCAAATTAACTGCCAACCAAGA
>NW_006291006.1:118805-119872 GCF_000327345.1 Myotis davidii
CTGTCAGTGACAGGGGGGAGCTCCTCAACCCCCTGATCAACCCTGCTCTGTGCATGACAGGGTATGGAGCCCCAACCCCCCTGATGGGCCCTGCTCTGTGTGTGACAGGGGGCAGCGCCCCAACCTCCCCAGCGACCCTGCCTTGAGTGTGACAGGGGGTGGTGCCCCAATCCCCCAATCGGCCCTACCCTGAGCGTGACTGAGGATGGCATCGCAACCTCCCCATCCACCCTGCTCTGTGCATGACAGGGGGTGGCCCCAACTCCCCAATTGGCCCTGCTCTGAGCCTGACCAGGGGCTGCACCTAGGGATTGGGCCTGTTCTCTGCCACCCGGGAGCAGGCCTAAGCCAGCAGTTCGTTATCTCCCGAGGGGTTCCAGACTGCTAGAGGGCACAGGCCGGACTGAGGGACCCTCCCTCCCCCTCGAGTCCACAAATTTTTGTTCACCAGGCCTCTAGTCTATACTAATAAGAGGGTAATATGCTAATTAGAATAGGAGACCTTCCAGGAGACCTTCTGGATGTTCTTCTGGACAAAGCCATGATGGCGGGGTCAAGGTAGAGGCGGTTAGTGGCCAAGAGGGGAGGGCAGTTCTGGGTGATCAGGCCAAGATGGGACAGCAGTTGTGGCTGATCAGGCCATTGGGGAGGGCTGTTGGGGGTGATCAGGCTGGCGGAGGGCAGTTGGGGGCGAGCAGGATGGCAGGCAGAGTGGTTAGGAGCCATCAGGGAGGCAGGCAGGTGAGTGGTTAGGAGCCAGCGGCCCTAAACCAGCAGTGGGACATCCCCCGAGGGGACCCAGATGGGAGAGGGTGCAGGCCAGTCTGAGGGACACCTTTCCCCCGTGCATGAATTTCATGCATTGGGCCACTAGTAAATGTATAAAAAGCCAGCGACCAGAACACAGTAACGACCCAAACGACAGGTCACTATGATGCCCACTGCGGTCAGCAAACTGGCCCAATTTGGTGGGGGGGCCCTGGCCAGCCAACCTCCTAAAGCCCCTCCCCCTGAATGGCCACACCCCTGATGGGTCCCCACCACCCCACTCAGCCCAAAACTCCTCC
>NW_006291006.1:119972-123737 GCF_000327345.1 Myotis davidii
TCTTCCCCACATACCAATCAGGGGTGGGGCTGGCCAGCCAACCTCCCATGGCCCCTTCCCACTGTCAGCCCCATGCCTAATTGACCCCTCCCACCCCAATCGTGGATGGGGCCCACTGGCCAATCACTCACAGACCCACCCCGCAGCTGGCCCAGCCCTGATCAGGCCCCAATTGAGGTGGGCTGGCCAGCCAACCTCTCGTCATCTCCTCCTCCCAACAGGCCTGGCCCCGATCTGCCCCAGTTGGGGTTAAGCCAGCTGGACCCCACCTGTGCACGAATCTGTGCACTGGACCTCTAATAGGAATATAAAAGAACTGACTGAATTAGCCAACAACTGGCCTCTTCCATTATCTTCCTACCTTTACCCCAACTTGGAACTAAACCTCATGCACACCCTAATTCTAAATCTCATGTTCTCCCACAATGATAACACTCATGGCACATGGGGTTATAAATAGATAGGTAAGGGTGTGAAATGTGCAGAAGAGCAGGATTTACATTGACTATGGACCAAATGTCTCCATGGATGTTTTGGACAAGACCAAATTCTTAACTCTTAGGTAAAATGAAAATTTTTCTGTTAAGTTTTCTATACTACCTAATGTAAGTGGCTATAATGACACCATGGTCCTTAGGGTTCATACTGGGAACATTATAATTTGGGCCTTTAAGTCTTTTAGTAATTAGAACCCAGTTGATAAAAAAAAAGACTTTTATCAAATCTCACTCAATGTTAAAAAAGCAAAGTTTCATAAGCATAGAAAATTATTGCTACATGTTTTATTTTATTTCATTTTAAAACTATGGGTTCAGAGAATTCTTTAAAATTCTAGTAAAATAAAGTGAAATGTTCCCTATTACACAGCTTCCTCCTAGACATGTCTGTGTGTCTGAGGCGGCAGTGACTATAGTTTACAATAAGCCAGTCATGACAAATCACCATGATCTATCTCAGGCCACGCCTTCTTCCCTTGGCTTACATGGATCTGAAAGTTAAAATCTTGTATTGTACATACTACAAGATACTAGAAAAACAAGACCTTCACCTTGCAGTTAATATTTTGGGTTTATATTTTTGTGGTTGTAAAAGTAATACCTATTCATTATAGAAAATCTAGACAATAGAATGTGCCCTTTGACCCACAAATTCCATTTCTAGGAATCTATTCTTTGCACATGGGCTCAATAATTCGTGATGTGCATGGATGCTTACTGTAGCATTGTGTGTAACAGTAAACCACTGGAAACAACAGTTTAATTACAGTATCTCCAGCAGCTTAAAAAAATGCAGCAGCTTTAAAAATAAAGTTAATTTATATGAACTGACATGGAATGGTTTTTGATGTATATATTTATTTTATTTTTTTATTTTTTAAAATATACTTTTATTGATTTCAGAGAGGAAGGGCGAGGAAGAGAGAAATAGAAACATCAGTGATGGGAGAGAATCATTGATTGATTGCCTCTTGCATGCCTCACACTAGGAATCGAGCTCGCAACCCGAGCATGTGCCCTGACCAGGAGTTGAACCATGACCTTCTGGTTCATAGGTTGATGCTCAACCACTGAGCCACACTGGCCAGGCAATGTGTATATTTCTTTAAAATTAATTGTATCTTTACCACAATTGGACATTGTTTTTCCTATTGCAGAGGCTACATTTTGATTGCTTTAGCCAAAAGACATCATCTTAACCCAGAACTAGAGTTTGGAGTAGGAAAACTTACAGAATAAACACAGTCCCTCTTTGTGAATGGTAGGTCATTTTTTTTTATCAATAAAGCCTCCATTTTATGCTTTCTGTTTGAGGGGATGGAGGGTGTTCTATTTTTTTTTAATCAAAGTAATACAAGCATAAGCTTAAACATATGAAAGAGTATGCAGGCTTTAAATGACATGAAATAGTCCTTTGCCCCCCTCTTCTCAATTTTCAGACATACTTTCTGGAAGTAACCATTTTAAGCATTACTCTTTTTAATTCTTCTGGTGGTTATCCACTTAATTCTAAATCGCACACACATTGTTTAAAAAACTGAAATTCTACCCAAAATGCCTATAATGCAAAACATCAGTCTTCTGACACATCCACTCTATTTCTACTCCTCCAGAGTAATCAATTTTTTGTCCTTTTTTCCTATTTTATTTACTAGTTTAATAATACAATATTTAATAAGGTAATACATGATTCAAAAATCAGAAGTGCAAAAAGGATATATATTGAAAAGTCCCACTCTCCCCTTTCACTTCATTTCTACTATGTTTTTAGTGTTTCTGATATGTATTTTCTCTCCCACTTTGTTACATGAAAGTATCATACTCTAAACACTGTCCTTCACATTGATTCTTAATATTTAACAACATATCTTTTCATATCAGTACATAGAGAATTTCCTTATTTTTTAACAGCTACATAATATTCCATTGGGTAAATGCACCATAATTTATTTAACCATGCCTTACTGATGGACAATTGATTGTTTTCAGTTTCTAATTGATATAGAATATTTTGAAAATAGATCTGAAATTTGGGGGATATGACTAAGGCCACTTACTAAAAAAAAAATTGCTTCCAGGAAGATATAAGGGGAGAAAGGAATTCCTAGACAGAAGTTAACCTGATGTCTTTTATACCTGAGTACAATCTAAGATTTCTCCCATAAACCTTTTCAAGAGTAGTTTTGATATCCATTGGAAAGGTAGATCCTTGTATTTGTAAGTAAACACATTTTGTAAGACTGATAATATATATTTGAAAAGTTGCATACCTTTTGAAAATAGGAGGATAAATAGAAACCTGGTAAAATATACTTTTAGCAAAAGACTACAAAATATTTTTTGATAGCAAGAGCAGTCAGAAGAACCAAGGGGAGTATATTAGTGGTTTTACACAAAGGTTTAAAACCTTCATTCAAGATAAAGATTCTTGTTTGTTGGGTTTTTTAATTAAATATGTGATTATGGGGGCTGTCTTCTTTTTCAAAAGATAACGACTTCAAAAATATTTGATCTTAACTGTATTTACTGTTATAGTTCTACAAATAATATTATATGTGTACTAGTGGCCTGGTGCACGAATTCATGCACATTGAAAAGGAATTAATTACAAGAAATATTTTACTATCACTATTTGCCCTTTCTCTATAATAGAAGTGTCAGAGATTAAAGAAAAGTAGTAAAATGTATATGAAAATAATATATAAATTTATTAATAAACAATAACAACAAAGATGATATAAAAACAACAAAAACGTGATATAGAAACAACAAAAACATGACATAAAAACAACATTGATACAAACATTGACTGATAAGTTAATTAAACTTATACTAATATCTTCCTGTATACCACATTAAGAGTAAAAACACTTTCAGAGTATTTGACTAATTTCCCTGTGATGAAGTATTGACAACTTTAAGGTCACACACTCTTCAAATTTGAGAGAAAGCAACATATAACTGACCATGTCCAAAAACAGGTTCAGGTAGGAATATTCCTACTCTGTCTAGAGTTGGTCCTTGTGATTTATTAATTGTCATCACAAATGCTGGCATCACAGGAAACCGTCTTCGAATCAATTTAAATGGTAGGCCAGTGTCAGATGGGGACAAATTAATTCTTGGAATCAGAACAGCCTCTCCCTCTGCAGATCCTGTTAATACTTTAGCTTCGATAATGTTAGGTCGTAATCTTTTGATAATAAATCTGGTACCATTACAAAGACCCCATTTACTATTGAGATTTCTCAATAGCATGACAATTGCA
>NW_006291006.1:123751-125916 GCF_000327345.1 Myotis davidii
AGAAATACAATGTGAAACTTTTCATTTTCAGCATCATCCGTTGAATTGATGGAATCATCACTCAAATAGGTGTGAAAATCTCCATTGCATATATCCAAAATTTCTTCATTTAATTTATGAACGTGCTCATTTTTAGGACAGAGAGTTGCATGTTTAGATATATTTTTAATATTATCTATAGATATACTATTTCCAAAGATAGCTTCAATAATAAATCCATTACAAATCATTTCACAGGAGATTTCAATAATATCCATTCCTAAATGAAAACTGCTATCAAGTTTGCCATCTCCAAATTTTAATAACCATTCACTATAAGCAAAATTCTCTGATCTCATATTTGTTTTAAGAAACAACTTTCTGAAACATCCCCAAACACTATAGTACTTTAAACTTGTTTGTACAATGGCTTATCGCATAGCATACAGCACAATACTAAGACATTGTCGAAAATCCCCTCCCAGAAGAGCTTTCCCACCAACTGCAACATGCAAATTCATAATTTCTCTTAGTAATCTATCTATAGCGTTTATAGCATGACTGGATGCCATGGTGCATTCATCAATAATGAGAAGTTGGGCCTTTTTAACGGTTTTAGCAACTTCACTCTTTATATTGAGTCTAGAAATTGAAGTTTCATTTAATGGAATTGGTAATTTATATTGGGAACGAAAGGTTCTTCCACAGAAAAGTGAATTTTCAGCAATTCCTGTAGACGCTGTGGGTAAAATAGTACCACCATGACCTGTAATATAATGTATTAAAACTTTATAAAGATTTGTTTTTCCACTACCTCCTGGACCATCCAAGAAAAAGCATTTGGGGTATACAGTTTGATCTTCGATGGTGGAAGTTATAGTCTGAAAGGCTGCCAACTGTTCATAGTTTAGAGAATTTATCAAACCCTCTGCCTGTTGTCACTTGTATGATTCATCACATGTAGTTGTATTCGTTAATAAAGGATAGTCTGGAAGCTTAAAATGGGAATATTTCATTCCATGAAATATGAATACCTCTTTAATTTTGTTAAGGGCATGCATTTAACAGTTCACACAGGCACCTTCTCTTTGGTGTAATTTCTAACAAAAATCTTCAATAAAATGAGATTTATTCTCATCCCATAATTTGTCTGCACCCAAAGGACATCCAAACACACAGATATATGCAAAAAGTTGCCGTAGTTGTTTGGGCATTGTAAGGATGATTGCATCGTCAATTGTATCTTTCCAGATAGTGTCATCGATTAATAATCCTCTATGTTTAGCAGCTTCACACAGTGTATCATAAATTACACCTCCTACAGTTCACAGATCAGCAAAACTTATCGCACCTTTTACATGCAGAAGTAAAAGTCTAAGGTAATATGGTTCTGGTTCTCTAAAGCTCACAGTGAACAGTCTACCTAATACTTTATTCCCACCCTTTTGGCGTTTTCTCCACGAGGAATTAATAAACACATAATGTTGTGGAATCTCCCAATAATAATAATTATGCATGTCAGAATCTAATCTATTCAATAAAAACCAAGCCATCAAAGTCGAGTTATGCCTTTTAGCCCTATCTATAACTTCAGCAAAATCATTGGTATGAAAATACAAATTCTGATCATTTGGCAAATGAATAGCTAACCTTATGATTGCATGAGATTGGTCATGCATTCACATTGCAAAAAGTCTCCAGACAGCCTCAGGAACATTCACATACCTGGAGTCAATGAAGTCCTGTGCTTTGTCATGATTGATAATATTTTTTTCAGAAATTTGAATATTTGCACAATCATGCCCTTTATAGATGTATTTAAATAAATATTTTGACACTCTTAATCAATGCACAGATTTCAACGTTTATATGACAGTTATATTTAAGGCACAAATATGGGTTATAAGGAATAATCCAAGTGTTATCGACAGCTTTATTTCCAATAGACATCGTGCTACCAGATCTTGGTTTGTATTTGGGATATCCATCAATATTTCCAATGGTCACATTTTGAAATTCTTTCAGATATCCCTATGAACATACATGGACTATTTGGATTTTGTATTCCACTTGATCCATGTACCATATTTGATTTTACAATTTGAAAAAGTTGAGGACACTGGTCCTCATCTGGAATTTCTGTCTTAACTATATAGTCAATGTCATCTTCTGAACATAATTTGGAC
>NW_006291006.1:126252-126456 GCF_000327345.1 Myotis davidii
ATCAAATTTACATATATCATTTAAAAGAGCATTCAGCTTAATATTAAAAACCCTGGCTACCAAGTCAGGTCTGTTTTCAACTTTTTGCCAGCGTTGTAAATTGTTTGCAATATCTGCCCATTTTGGGTTGCATGTCATGGTTAGGAATAAATCGGGCTTGCATTTGGAATAGGAAGATGGCGGTGATATAGGCAGACGCATCCC
>NW_006291007.1:0-436 GCF_000327345.1 Myotis davidii
TTTCCCCTTGGATCACATAGTGTTCTTTAAATCCGCATATTTATGGCTTTATTCATTTTAAGAAATCTCTCTTGTATTAACTTTCTGAATATATTTTTTCTGTATGTAACTGTGCTGTGTGCTGGTTTCTCCGTTTTAGTAACAAGGATGGTAATTATCCATATGTTGAATATATTTCCTATGTCCTCCAAATATTTATGCCTTTCTCTAATTGCCTTTATCTCTCCCCTCTGTTTTATGTCATTTTTATAATACAGTTCACGGTGCCCCGTGTCTAGTCACTATCTATTCAAACGCCTACATTTTAGTGTGTTTCTAAAATACCTTAATTTTTTTACTCTTCTGACATATGGCAGCTCACCTATTCTCTATAGACTTAAAACCTTTTTTTTGATTGCTTGTAATTTGTAAAATGCTAATGTTCCTTTGTTTGAGA
>NW_006291007.1:575-11004 GCF_000327345.1 Myotis davidii
GTAGTTTATTTTTCTCAAGAAGAGGATTCAGTAGGGGAAGTCCCGGCAGGCAGTCCCTCACTCCTGAATCGTCTTGGATTACTCTTATCCAAGCTGCAGCACGCTTTATGGGGTGATGATACTCCTTCTCGGGGCTTAGAGCTCCCTCTTCCTTGGGTCATGCTATCCGCCAGGAAGGGAATTTTGCTTGAACAGTGAATGTCCATGGCTCATAAGACATTTTAATGACACATTAAATGATGCATGCCTGTTGAGCTCTGTTCAGTCACCACCATCAGGAGCTACCAACAGCATTGCCACTTTCCTGTCTCTTTTTCATCAAATCAAGATCTGATCAAAGATGTTCTGCATATGCTCTCCTTTGTCTTGGCCTCTCCCACCAATCTGAAATGTGTATTTGGCCTCCCAAAATATATTTATATATATATATAGCGACTGAACAACCAGTTGACCTGTCTCTATGATGCGCACTGACCACCAGGGGGCAGATGCTCAATGCAGGAACTGCCCCCTGGTGGTCAGTGTGCTCCCACAGTGGGAGTGCCACTCAGCTGACTGACGAGCACCAAACACTGAGCTCATGGATGGCAAGTGCAAGTGCAGCTGTGGTGGCGCAAGCCTCCCCCGCCTTCGTGGCAGCACTACCAAGCAGCGGCAAGTGCAGCGGGCCGGGATGAGTGGGAGCAGCGCGGTGCCCAGCCCGGGCTTGGGCTCCTCCCTGGCCACCTGCGTTTCACGCACTACTATATCCCTCAGGGGATGTCAGACTTCTGTGCGGTGGGGGGCCACTTGGGCCAAAACCAGCAATCCAACATCCCCTGAGGGGTCCCACATTGCAAGAAGGCACAGGCCAGGCTGAGGGCCCCACCGGTGCACAAATCTGTGCACTGAGCCTCTAGTAGGATTATAAGCATCGGGGTCAGACTACCTCAGTTCCATCCTAGCTTCACCTGAGTCTGTTGTTTGAGTTGGCTCACCCCTCTGTGCGTCATGGATGTTACTTTGTCTATAATAGTATCTACCTTAAGGGGCTGTACGAAGATTGAATGAACTAATATATGTAAAGCACTTAGAACAGTATCTGGCAGTTGGCAATCACAGGCTCCTTGAACCACTACATTATTCCAAGCGGTTTAGTCACTTGGCCTCCCAAGAAAGTGTAACTTTCAGAGTTATAAGCACCTTGTTTGAAATGTGAAGAGGTATGAATACACTCTTTTTAAAAATATATATATATTATTGATTTTTTACAGAGAGGAAGGGAGAGGAATAGAGAGTCAGAAACATTGATGAGAGACAAACATTGATCAGGTGCCTCCTGCACACTCCCTACTGGGGATATGCCTGCAACTAAGGTACATGCCCTTGACCGGAATTGAACCTGGGACCCTTGAGTCCACAGGCTGTCGCTCTATTCACTGAGCCAAACCGGTTAGGGCAGGGATACACTCTTGATATCCCTCTTGATTTGAGAGAAACATCATTGTATTGCAGGTACTTTTTATATCTTAGGGACTAAGGCAGTGGTTCTCAACCTTCCTAATGCCGCGACCCTTTAATACAGTTCCTCATGTTGTGACCCAACCATAAAATTATTTTCGTTGCTACTTCATAACTGTAATGTTGCTACTGTTATGAATCGTAATGTAAATATCTGATATGCAGGATGTATTTTCATTGTTCGTGACCCACAGGTTGAGAACCGCTGGACTAAGGTTTCAGTGGCTTTCTGTTATCACCATTGATGTTTTGCTTTTTTATTTCTTAATCTTTGTTTTTATCGTTTATTTAGTACTAGAGGCCCAGTGCAGGGATTCGTGCACTGGTGGGGTCCCTCAGCCTGGCACTCGGGGATCAGGCTGAAACGGCCAGTGCATAGATTCGTCCAGGGCATGTCTGGCCCATCTTGCACGCGCACATGCACACACGTACACACACACACGCCTATTCATTTGGATACTCTTCTGCATTTCTGCATCCTCTTTCCTTCTTGTTTTGAACTTCTTTCTATGTAAAGAAATACTTAACTTTAAATGGTTACCTATCATTTCATTGGATAAAAATAACTTAATCTCTTGATAGAGATTCACTTTGCTCCCAGAGTTGATGAGACCTTTTCTTCCTATGACAAACGCTTTAATGAGCACACATGTCCAGTGATATCTTTAACGGCACAATGCGAATTATAGGATGAGACAGCAGGTCCGTGCCTCTCCCCACGCAGCCTGCTCTTTGAAAGTTCCCCTTTTTGGGGGATGTCCACCTGTCGACTTAGGCCCATTCCCCAGGGGATCAGCCCTAAGCTTGTTGCTTTTTTATTTCTTAATCTTTGTTTTTATCGTTTATTTAGTACTAGAGGCCCAGTGCAGGGATTCGTGCACTGGTGGGGTCCCTCAGCCTGGCCTGCGGGGATCAGGCTGAAACCGGCCAGTGCATGAATTCGTCCAGGGCATGTCTGGCCCATCTTGCACACACACGTGCACACACGTACACACATGCCTATTAATTTGGATACCCTTCTGCATTTCTGCATCCTCTTTCCTTCTTCCACAATGTTTTGAACTTCTTTCTATGTAATGAAATACTTAACTTTAAATGGTTACTTATCATTTCATTGGATAAAAATAACTTAATCTCTTGATAGAGATTCACTTTGCTCCCAGAGTTGATGAGACCTTTTCTTCCTATGACAAACGCTTTAATGAGCACACATGTCCAGTGATATCTTTAACGGCACAATGCGAATTATAGGATGAGACAGCAGGTCCGTGCCTCTCCCCACGCAGCCTGCTCTTTGAAAGTTCCCCTTTTGGCCAAGAGGCTGATAGAGCTCTCTTTTTGTCTAAAAGATAAGTCATCTCATTTTAAAAAATGCTGTATCAGCCAGCACAAAGATGGACTGTAACTTAAACCTAGAATGAAACGTGTTCTCCCTTTGCAGGGGAATGCTGAAGTCTTAAAAGGATGGATGTCAGGCGTGGAAAGAACAATTAGACCCTGATTTTTTTTTTTCCTAAACTGGCATCGCTACCAGAGGAAGCTCTAAATATGAAATCCACTTGTTCAATGGAAGCCTCACTTTATTCAGTAAAATCTGAACTTGAGGACTGTCAAGAATTGGGAGTCTCATCACTTGTCAAAAGCCCCGAGAAAAGACAGGGCTATAGAAATCAGCTGGAAAGGAGAGACAGGAAACTCTCAGAGGTTGGGTATAGAAATCAGAACTCAGAGGATCATTAAAGTCTACTGCTTTCTTTTGTTTTTAGATAAATTGCTACTTATGGGCATTTGTGGAAATGACTGTGCTAACCTGCTGTGTCTGTGTCAGTGGCTTTAGGTATAGAGCTGTGCATCATCTCATAGGGTTCCTTCAATCACGTAAATTCTTCATGAAGCTCCCTTTGTAAGTGTATATTCTTTTAGGTACAAATTCACTAATATTTCTGATGTGGTTGCTCTTTCTCTACTTTTTTTTTTATTTTTCTGCCTCTTGAATTGATAGCTTTGCAAGAGTAGCCATGGGTGTAAGATGCTCCAGGAAAAGTACTGAGACAAAGAGGGGAGGGGAGATGTCCACTACTCCAGGAGTCTCCTCTGTTAATGGACATTATTGTGCTCTTGGGAAGTATTTCACCTGATCCCATCACCACTCGAAGATTCTTGTTTTGCAACTCTTTACCCCAAAATATGCTAAATTATCCAGATAAAGTAAAATCAGATTTATTAGATTCATCTTGTAACTGGTTTTGCTGTAACACTTGTTGGAAAAACAAGAATTCATTCCAATATGACTGATACATTAAGGAACAATGTAAGTATACCTCGAATGTCATATTCGCTTATGCATGATTGTATCTGGGGAAAATGAGTGAGTGCAGAAATCCACGCTCAGTGAAGCCCCTGGATGTAGAAATACACAAAATGTGGTGCACCTCACTCAAAGGCATAGATTTCAAATATCTACCGCTGTTTCAGTTCATTCTTCAGCCACACCCATTCACATGGGGCTTATAACTCTAACTCTCTTTGCTCCATCTGTGTGTGTGTGCTTAATTTATAGCTATATGCATAGATAAGTAGATTGATAGCTATAGCTATAAAGATATATAGATATAGAACAAATATAGGTATAGATAGACATAGATATAGACATAGATATAGATATAGGTATAGGTATAGGTATAGATATAGATATAGATATAGATATAGATATAGATATAGAGAGATATATAGAGTATAGTTATATAGATATGGATGTAGATATACCCATCCTAGTGGTTCTGTTTCATTGGAGAACTCTGACTGCTCTTCTTATCTAAACAAATGTTACTGTGTGAGAATTACTGCTCCTGTCATGAATGAAATTAACATTATTCAAGAGAAGATAGAAAACAAAAATGTTTAATGTGCATTACCTCATTTTCAAAATATTGACTATAGCCATATAGATATGGATGTAGATATACCCATCCTAGTGGTTCTGTTTCATTGGAGAACTCTGACTGCTCTTCTTATCTAAACAAATGTTACTGTGTGAGAATTACTGCTCCTGTCATGAATGAAATTAACATTATTCAAGAGAAGATAGAAAACAAAAATGTTTAATGTGCATTACCTCATTTTCAAAATATTGACTCAAGTTGGACTAAAATGTTGAAAGGTCCAAACCAGGCACATCTATGCAGCAGTTCCAGCCTCAGGTGCCAGTCTGTAGCCTCTGCTCTGCAGACCCCACACTGAGAGCTTTGCCAGCCTCGGTGCCCCCAGAGGACCAGAGAGACACGCCAGGGGCTGGGGCTCCAGCCCGCACAACGGCTTCAACCGGAGCAATTCTGCTTTGTATGTTTTCCACGTGAGTTTTCTACATGAGGTTTCCTTTGACAGAGAGTTTCAACACTGCATGTTGAAGAGGTAAACAACTACTGATCTAAAGAATCAGCATTCAACCTTTTTATGCAGCACAACATCATCACACTGATGCTCAGAATCAACCCCTTGCTTAGCTCCAGCCCCACAAGGACTGTTTTTCATTCTGTCACCATGAAATGCGGTGGCCGCACAGCAGGGCTGTCTCCCGCACATAAAAAGAGCCTCTTTAAAGCCTTCAGATCCTCTCTCTCCCAGGAAGACTGGAGTCCTGCTGTTTGGATGTGCTGAGATGAAGTGAAAAACAAAAATCACTGACTATTTACTGGTAATCTCAAATGCGTAGGGATGTCCAGGGTATCTTTCCACTTCCTCTTTTTTCCTTTTAATTTCTTACACACAGCCTCCATCCTCTATCTCACTAGCCACTGCCTAGGTCCTTCCTAAGTCCTTAACTTGTGGGGAGGAGCAATAAAGAAGAATCTAGACAATCCAGATCCAAGAAGTCTACTTGGTGATAGAAAGGGCTTTGGAGGTATAATCTAAGGAAACTGAGGATGGTTGTATGACAATCTCAGAATGCCCAACAAGGTCAGAATGGAGTAGCGGGCTGGAAGATCATATCATGAAAGAAACTCCAAAGAGGAAAGTACATCACAAATTTCAGAGTCCAGCATTAGTGTGTCTTATGAATGATTTGCCCATATATGCCAGGGTACCAGAAGATGTGCCAAGAGCATGGAATACTGAATGTAACATTCAGGGAGAGGTGGGGAGAGTGTTAAACTGGGCATTAGAATCCCAACCAAGTACATAGTGGAAACCTCCGTTCTAGAATACAATTGGAAATCTGCTGTAGAAAAGAGAGTCATCTATAGGCCTAAAGGGATAAAGAGCCAATCTGTAGGCATGAGCTCACCCAGGGGGCAGGGAGAGCTACAGTGTGGGCCATGTATCCAGCCATGACTTCTTTAACAGTGGATTCTGGGTCAGGTTGTCAGTGGTATATTCAGATAAAACATAAAGATGTGGAAAGGCATGTGGGGGCCAGAGATCATGGCTTGGCCAGGACATCCAAAAAGTGGGCGATGTAACCTTGTCCAGGCCCCTCACAAACAGCCTATCTGATGGATAAGGTAGAGTTGACTCTACTACTCACTGGCCAACTCTAAAAGCAACAAAAGGGTAGGAAACATATCAGGAGCCGAAGGCAGCCTCTGATGGCCACTCTCTCCTGTGTAGCGGTGGGGACACACCTCTCACTAGAGTAAGCCTCACTTCCCTGGAAACATGGGAAGCCCATGAGGCAAGGACAGACCTTCCGCCTTTTGCCATCACCAGTGCCTGTCACTGTGACCCACATGTGGAGGACTTCCGCCCAGTCTTTACTTCCTCCTAACCACGGCATAAGCCTGTTATTTTTCTATTTCATAATATATAATGGTTCTTATAAGTGCATAAGACAATCATAGCATATTCAACCTGCCCACATCCCTGAGGAGCTTATAGTCTAATAAGGGAGATGAAATGTTAACAGCTACTATACCTAGAACAACTACATGGTCAGGTAAAACGTGTTTACTATCTTATAAAGTGTAATAAAAAGCAGAGGAACAAAGGAGAAAGCAAACAATAGAGGTTGGGGCCCAGAGGTGATTTAATAGAGTAGAGGGCATTTAAAAAAATATTTTTGTATGTTTTTATTGATTTCAGAGAGAGGAAGAGAGAGATAGAAACATCAATGATGAGAGAGAATCATTGATTGGCTGCCTCCTGCATGCCCCCTCCTGGGGATTGAGCCCACAACCCAGGCATGTGCCCTGATTTGGAATCAAACCATGACATCCTGGTTCACGGACCAATGCTCAACCACTGAGCCACACCGGCCAGCCAGTGGAGAGCATTTTAATTGGAGTCTTAGGAAAGGATTTCATTGCCTTCGATATTATGTACTATACATAACATAAGTGAAGAGTGATGACTCCTCTGTAGGAATAGAAAACAGGAAAATAGAAGATAGGATGGTGTTTCTGATACTTTAAGAAGCCAAGGACCAAAAGGAAATCTTGCCAATATCTGGAAGAAGAGCATTTCAACCAGAAAGATAGCCAAGAGGGAGCAGTAGCTGAGACCCCAGGGCAAGAGCAGGTTGGTGGTGGCTGGATAAAAGCAAGTGGGATGAGATGAGGTCACAGGCCTAATGGAGCTCAAAGCAACAGAGAAAGTGTCTTTTAGGTCAAAAGATCATGAAACATCTTGGCTTAGAAAGAGGGGCATGACCAGCAACATCAGGCTAATTTTTCTTGATGAATGGAAACCAGCAAGGGCAGCAAGCCCATCTCAGGCCATTTTACAAAAAGGGATTTCCCAGGAGAGTCTGGCTCCCCTTTACTAATTGCCAGGCCATTGACTGGCTGCTGTCTCCTAAATCTTTCCTGTCATCCTGTCTTCAAGAAGACTCACATCCCTGTCCTCTGAGCCAAGCAGGACTTGATCTTGAAAAAGAGAAAAGGCCTGCTTGGGAAGTTTGATTGACAGCGTTGCCTTTGGCTTCACCATCTTAATGTAACCTAAGATCTGCACTTTCAGCGAAAGAGCTTTGGCAGGGAGCAGACTGGCCCATGTTGTTTTGGGTAATGCCATTATTTATCATCCCTTAGCTTCCACCTGCTGACATGTGTGACAGCTAAATGGTTGTGTTTTGGGGGTTACTGTGATGCCGAAGAATGACTTAAAAGCAATGAGGGGACCATGGACTTCGCCATTAGGCTAGACTTATCGCCAGCATATGGTATCCACAGGTACCTAAGTCCCTTTATGATACCTGGAAGAAGTCTGTGGTGGGACATACTGGACTTTATTGGCACAGATGAATGATGCTAACGGTGCCAGAGGTTTCTGAGTTATGGAGATGAACTGGCTGGCAAATAGGAGGCCAGTAATTACTTCCCACACAGATTCATTTGGGAAACATGAGTACTTTTGCCCCAGATTCAGTTTTAGGGGAACAGGTTCTCTTGTACAAGAAAAGGAGCTTCTGGTAGAAGAAACACTGCATGTAATCTATCCTCTCACATCCACCGTGGCTTCCGAGAGCTAACTCTGTCATCAAATCAGACAGCCAAAGGTAAAACAAAAAGGGCTGAGTTAAGAAAAAGTCTCTCAATACTTAAGCACCGAAATCAGTAAAAGCAAAATTATCTCTATCATTGTGGTATAAAGCTTTGCATGCACTCTATGTGTGTGTTTGTGTATTTAAAATTTGTTTTGTGTTTTTTTACATATATGTTATTGACTTTTTACAGAGAGGAAGGGGAAGGTGAAGATTGGCAAAACCAGGTACTCTTATGCTTACTCTTTTCATGCATTTTACCCAATGCGTTTTAATCCAATATTGAACACAGAATGTAATAGTCTAGTATTGGCTTTCCCTATGTGTATGTATGCACTGTTGAAAGAAATGCAAGAAAAGATAAATTCATGCATTTTACCCAATGCATTTTAATTCAATATTGAACACAGAATGCAATAGTGTCTAGTATTGGCTTTCCCTATGTGTATGTTTGCACTGTTGAAAGAAATGCAAGAAAAGATAAATCAATAGAATGATATTCATGGATTGAAAGAATTAATATTGTTAAAATGTCCATACCACCCAAAGCAATCTGCAGATTCAATACAATCCCCATTAAAATTCCAGTAGTATTTTCCACAGAAATAGGAAAAAAAAACAATCCTAAAATTCATATGGGACTAAAAAGCCAAAGTAATCTAGAGCAAGAAGAACAAAACTGGAGGTATCACACTTCCTGATTTCAAACTATATTACAAATTCAGGGTTACCAAAATAGTATGATATTGGCACAAAAACAGACACATAGATCAATGGAACAGCATAAAACCCCAGAAAAAAACCAAGCAAGTGTGACAAGATTCCACATATAAGTGAGATTATATAGTATTCATCTTTCTCTGTTTGACTTATTTCACTTAGCATCATGCCCTCAAGATTCATCCAACTTGTGCAAATGGCAGGGTGGGGCTACAGGCGAGGCTTATGATTGGGTAGAACTTTACCTATCCTCAGCTGTTGGGCAAGGTTGCTGGCTCGGCTCCCTGGCTAGGTTAGGCCAGAGGCTGTATTCAGCCATGGGGCAGGGCTTTATACAGGGCTCAGCTCCTGGGAAGGTTAGTAATCTTGACTCGCCCATGGCTGGGCGGTACCATAGGCTGTGCTCCAAGGCTGCCCAGTGTCTGAGGCCACATTTTGTGGCCTCACTGGAGGTTTTGCTCAGCAGTTGGGTGGGGTGCAAGCTTCCTCCCTTGCTCAGGCTAGGTCCTAAGATGTGCTCCAGGGCTGGTACAGCGCATTCGATGGATATGCAGATCAGCAGTGGCCATGTCCAACAGGCACTTTGAAAACAAATAACTTCTTTGTTAATTTTTTATCTCCTTCCCTAAAGAAAACAATTAAAAATTTAAAAATGATAATGAAACTGCTCATTGCAATAAGTTTAAAGATAAATCACTGATAAGGTTTTTAGGAAGAAGGAGGGAAGGGAAGAAGCAATTTTTTTTTCTTCCATAGAACAATGCATAGGTAATAGTCCATTGTGTGCACAAATTACAGTCGAGCTGCCAAAATACGGTATAATTTTAACATTCTACTAGCTTTACCCAATCAATCTCATTGATGTTCTTTCCAAGTATAAAAAATGGAAGCCTGGCTTCTTCAACTTAAGGAAAATATAAGATCTCATTCCGTGCTTTTCAGTTTCTTTGTTATGATGCTTTAGTGCCACCATTATAATTGATTTCTTTCTTTCTCCTCCAGTTGAATGCTCATTTTTGATTCTGGAATGATAAACTCTGCTTCTCCAAAGCTGTGATGAATGAGATCTATGTACTTCTCTAACTCTTCTGTTTATGTCCAAAAGATGTGCTGGGAGAAGGGAACTGCTAGTTGTCAGAATTGGGGACTCATCTTTCCACACTGGTGACATATTTCCTGACAACCCCTGGCACAACTAGATAACAAGAGAGCAGTACCGTCATCATAAACCCCAAGGAAATAGGCAAAGGTCCCTTGCAGGCTGGCCCCGAGAGATCCAGATCAAAATGTGGGAAATGCATCAATTGCAGTGATACATGGACAAGCATTTTCACACACTCTCTCTTCAAATGCCTGCTGGCCACCCAAACTCCCAGAGAATCTATGAATCCTAGAATTCTCACTAGAGCCAAGCAGTGTTGGAAATGCTAGAAACAGTCATTAATTCTTACAATATCCTAAGAAATTACTAACATTAATTACCTTCCCAGATGAAAGCAATGTGACTCCATAGCTTTGTTACAGAATTTATCAGGTGACCAAAAAATACACAGGAGTACTTGGAGACACAGGAAAAACCCATCTATTTTCAGAAGTTTCACATGTACTAGTACAGTGACTCAGGGGAGACTGTTTCCAAATCCTGAGCAAACCCATATGAAGAAAGCTCTACCTTTATACCCTTTGGTTTCTTTGTCCCCCAAATATGGATGGGACTTCGGACCTTTCACG
>NW_006291007.1:13034-16690 GCF_000327345.1 Myotis davidii
AATCCTCACCTGAGGATACTTTTTTCCCATTGATTTTCAGAGAGAGTGGAGAGGAGTGGGAGAGAGAGAGAGAGAGAAACATAGATGGGAGAGAGACACATCAATTGGTTGCCTCCTGCACACGTCCTGACCGGGGCCAGGGATCAAACATGTAATCCAGTACCCTTGGCTGGAATCGAACTGTGACCCTTCAGTTAGTGGGGTGCCACTCCAACCACTGAGTACACCAATCAAAGCTGAACTATTATTTTAATGACTACATAATAATCGACAGCGGCCTTGACATCTAACTCCACCTGTAACAATGCCCTATACTTCCAATACTTTAGGTTAGTATTACATCTCATCAAGAATGAGTTTTGTTTCTTTTTCACTTTGTCTCCTTGGATTTGTCCTCCCTTTTCTTTATCATGAGCTTACGCAGTACCAAAAATATTCTCCACTATGAAAAGAACTCATGCCTATTTTTCTATGGAATGTCTAGGATTGCATAGCCAATAAAAAATTAATTTAATATTTAAGCCCAAATATTTCTGATTTAAAAGCCCATGAATGTTCCACATAAAGTGTCCTTGATACATCTTGCTTAATTGGTTCCCAAAAGAGCTGCAAATGCGCATGCCTTCTGGCAGTCTGTAAAGGGGCTATCTCATGTTGCGCTCCCCAGTATTAAGTAAAGTAAAATATTTTAAAATCCAATTCTAATACATGAAAAAGAATGCCTTGTTGTTAGATAAATTTACATTCGTTTGATGATTAACGAGTTTTAAAATATTCCCACATATTTATTCACTATTTGAATTTCGTCAGTTTACTTCTTTGCCTTTGTGGTTCATTGAGGCATTAGTGTTTTTAGTGCTTTAAAAAAAAAACCCTCTTTTTGAAATGTCACTTTTTATTAGAATTATTTTATTGTGTGGTGTTTTGTTTAAATGTTGTAGAGTAATTTTACATTAAATTAAATATCCATACATTTATTAAAAGACTACTGGTTCCAGATGATCAACTGAGCATACAGTGTTTTCCTCCCTCTCTTCTGAGTCCCAGCTAAAATTATGATACAGTAATAAAGGGAAATAAAATCAGAGACACAAAAAGAACACAAGGGGCACATTAGCAGAGGAGAGATTGAAACATCTTTTTATATCAAAAGAAATGAAAGTATATCACGGGTGTATGTATACATCCAAACTCATCCCAATGTGTATATTAGCTAAGTGTAAATTTTACAGATCAGTTATATCTCAATAAGGCTTAACAATGTTAAAAAAAATAGATGGAAGCATATTGATAATCAAAACAAACTGGAAGAAACCACAGCCCAGAAAAGCAAGAGAGGAATAATCAGAAGAAGAATCCCATCGGCCCAGAAGACCTCCAGGGAGGGTCCTGGTGAAGAGAGGAAAGGAGGATGTGAAGAGGAAGGGTCCCTCTGCTCCTGGAAAAATCATCCTTATCCCCTCCCCCAAGCCTGTCTACAGCAGGAGACACACTAGATGTTTATGGCCAAGCAAACAAACGAACAAGACCCGGAGGACATTATGCAAACTGACATAAGCCACAGAGAGAAAATAGCTGCATGGTCTCGATTACATGCAAAATCTAAAGCAGTCAAAGTGATAGAAGCAGAGAGTAGAATGATGGTTTTCAGAGGCCAGGGAGGGGAGAGTGGAGGGAGAAATAAAGAGATGTTGGTCGAAGGGTACAAAAATTCAGCTAGACAACATGAATGAGTTCTGAGAATTAATGTACAGCATGGTGACAATAGTTAACAATACAGTGCTATAAACTTAAAATTTGCTAGGATAGATCTTAAATCTTTTCAAAACACACACACACACACACACACACCACCACCACCACCACCACCACCACCACCACCACCGCTCAATGTTGGCAACTCACTTGAATGATTTAACAATACCATACGACTTGACCATGTGAGAGGCAAAGGTCCAGATCTGGACAAAATAAACATGATGGTGGGTAAGCTACAATTCACTGAAATGTGGTGACCCAAGGTAACTCTGCAGGTTGCCAGACTCCAAATCTGGGAAGCAACTCCTGGATGCCAAATGAATGGGGAGAGATGGGGCCCTTAGGACATTCCTTTACTCAGGCAGAACAAACTCAGGAATGGGTCAGCACGGAACCCGTGGCCCAGATCTCAGAGTCGCCCTGCTACAGGCAAAGGAAGCTGGGCTGGTTCAAATAGAAGGTGGATGTATTGGGGAAATGAGAGATAAGGCTGAAGACTTAATATAAATCCAATTTGTTGCAGAGGAACATTATCAGGGAATGAGGTTATTCAGGAGACAGAGATCCCTGTGCCGTAAGTATAAGTATGATGAACGTGCCAGCGCTTGCCTTACCTAATAGATATGTTTGCACACAAGTGAGTAATAATACCTATCTTTATGAGGAGGAAGCCTGGGACCCAATGCACCAGGAAGAAAATAACCACATCACAAATATTACAATTAAAATTCTCATCTTTAAAAAACGTTTATGCTGAGCTGGCCCTAAAAGCTATAGGGATCAATATCAGAAAGGTCTGGAAATAATGTCTGCAAAAAGTGAAAATTGTAAGCTCATACCTTTCTCCTTCGGTTCCTAAATTTATTCTCAAAGCTCAAAAGGAATTATTCAGGAGCCATTGTCTCTCCCGCCTTCCCTCGGTCTGCCTGACATCAGCTTAGATCTCTATGGAGAAGGAGTGACAGGTTTTTGCACAAGAAAACCGTCTTTGGAACATGGCCATTTACCTATTAAACTGATAGAAGAGGAAATCTGTGTGTGAGATGTTGTATGTATGGACTGATAGGCATCTGAGAATTCAGAGCATCAGCCAGTCTCCATCCTGCCTGAGGAGGTAGCACCGGCTGCTAACAAGAGGCCAGGGAAACACTTTGCCTACAAACTACTTAGGTCTCTGCTGATCGATTTCAAACCCACAGAAAAAGACCCAGAGCAGGGACTCATTTGTAAGAATAATTATGCTGTGAGATCTGGATCTGCTATAAAGAAATGGAGGGTCTTGAACCAGGCAAATCCACACCTCAAAAACGTTGCACTATATAGGTGTGTGCTTTAACTTAACTGTCTAATTTGTTTCCATGAATACTAATTTTTCATTATCAACATCAACACCATTACCACCATAATCACAATAACTGTTAATAAACATGCAACATTTATAACAAGCCATTTTGCTAAGCATTTTATAGGATTTGCCTCAATAAATACAAAAATACAGCCCAGCCAGCATTGCTCGGTGGTTGAGAATCGACCTATGAACCAGGAAGTCACAGTTCAATTCCCAGTCAGGACACATACCCAGGTTGCTTGCTGGATCCCCAGGGTGAGGCATGCAGGAGGCGGCCAATCTGATTCTCTCTCATCATTGATGTTTCTCTCTCTCTTTATCTCCCTTCCTTGCTGGAGGCAAAGACCAACAGTCCTTAGCATAGTAATGCAAAAAGTCCCACTGGAAGGCCAATGGACTTTGATATTCCAGGAAGTCAGTTCAATTCCCAGTCAGGACACATACCCAGGTTGCTTGCTGGATCCCCAGGGTGAGGCATGCAGGAGGCGGCCAATCTGATTCTCTCTCATCATTGATGTGTCTCTCTCTCTTTATCTCCCTTCCTTGCTCT
>NW_006291007.1:18280-26406 GCF_000327345.1 Myotis davidii
TTAAAAAGGGTGAAAAGCAATACCTGGCAATGAGTCCTTTAGTTCATACTACTAGGTGTTTTCTGTGCGTGGGGTTAGGAAAGGCTTTGTCCAAAGCCCTGAATGGGCGCTGGAGTCCTGGTCAAGATAATATATGTATTGGCTTCGTTAAGCTAACATAATTTTTTTCATTTAAAATTCTCATTGCTAATGGATCGCCCCTGCTGCATTAGTCCCTATGCATATTTGCGCTTTATATAAATATCCACTTGTGTGTACGTGCACACATGCGTGTACACACACAACTGCTCGTGTACACAGCACTGATTAAGCTAACATAATTTTTTTTCATTTAAAATTCTAATTGCTAATGGATCGCCCCTGCTGCATTACTCCCTACGCATATTTGCGCTTTAAATAAATATCCACTTGTGTGTACGTGCACACATGCGTGTACACACACAACTGCTCGTGTACAGAGCACTGTAGCTCCTAGTGCAACCAGGCTTTCTCTTGCATGCTTCTGCCCTTGGAATATGCTGGTAGCGCTTACTGGAGGCTCCGTTCTCTTTTCTGGCCTCAGACTCTTCCTCATCATACTCAGTAACCAAGGTGAATGTCACTCCTCTGGAAGTTCTCCCCAGCCTCAGGCGGGACTCATTGTTTCATGCACTTAAGACTTCAGGCATAGCCACCTATTTTAAAATTTATATTTATGTTCAAAGGAATCAGGCTCCGTGTCTTGTCACTGAAACAGAATTTTTGGACTGGAACATGCGTATTCCCCCAGGCAGGATGGTTCCCAGGCTCTTGGTCCAGAAGAGTTGAAGAATGAATGCATGGATGTAAGGTGGTATAGCAAAGGTGGAAATTTATTAAAGAACAAGTACAGACTCCGTGTGGGCAGGGGGAAGAGTCCCACTGAGTTCCTGTTTCCACGATTTATAAAGGCTGTAGATGTTTGTGCCTTGATGTCCCCTCTGATTGATCACTATTCCATTGTACTGATTACTTTAGTAACTTGTGAGCTCAAAGGTAACCTCACATGTCCCTCCCCTCCTTCCTTATTGTTTTCCTATTCCCTATGGGCTTTCTTCTTTTCCTTCTGCATAAAGGGCTTCCTTCCCTTTAATTTGTAAATGTAGACCTTTTGCTGTTCCCAGCTCCCTCATCCTATGGAAATTTACCTGTTGCAGCTTTTCAGCTCCCCTATTCTATGGAAATATACCTTCTGCTGCTCTGCAGCCCTGTACTTCTTCCATGGTCCCCTGAATTTCTAAAATTTCCTAACCCTGTCTTTTTCACCCCTAAAAATTTCTGTTTCATCATCATAGTGCAACAGGAGGCTAAATATTCATTCCAAGCAAATACCCACAGGATAAATGGTCCTGGTAAAGTGTCCATTGTTACTGATATTTACCCTAAAAATAAAGCAATGCCTTTGTGTAATATCTCTAACACTTAAAGAGTCTGTATAAATCAGTGGGACTCTGTGTTTGGGGTCACCAATGAGGATGTTGGTGCTAGCCTGGAATTCGGGGGCACCCTCTCAAGCAAGTTTCCATATAAAGGAAAACTCCAGCTTCACATTATAGCCCATTCAAGATGACCAGCCAAGCTCGCATCAGACTGAAAGACAGATGTCAAGAATCCAAGAGTATATTAACAACAAGGCTATAACTTCTTAGAATCTGAAAGGCTTATTGCCTATCCTGGGCAGTAGTTAGAATTTGGGGGATATCTCACCTAAATTCTGAGAAAGCCCAGTGGCTGGTCTGTTTTTGATATTCCAGATCCTTAGGATAGCCTGTATTCATACTGATAAAATTGATTTTTCTTGATCCTGTTTTATTTTTTTTAAATAATGTCCTCTGTGTGAGACATCTTTTGTTGCATAACAACCATGCTAAGACAGTGAGCTAAACAACAACCATGTATTAAGGCTCACAAGGTTACAGGTCAAGTAGGTAGCTCTGCTGATGTGGGTAAGACTCAGCTGATCTTGACTGGGCTTGCTCTTACATCTGTATCAACTGGCCTGGTGGCTGGAGATTGGCATGTCTACAATGATCTGACTCATGTTCTTGAACAGTTGGCTGGAAGCTGGGATGATGCATGGAGCTGAACCATATGCTTCTCTTCCCCCAGAAAGCTAGCCTGCTCTTGCTCATAGGTCACGGTTCCAAGAAAGCAACGTTAAGATCAGAAGTGACACACCGTGACTTCTACTGTATTCTATTGGCCGAAGCAAATTACAAGTTAAGTTTTTATTCAAGGACTCATGTATTAAAGAGGGGGTACAAAGTTACACTGCAAAGAGCATGAATGTAGAAATTGCTTCAACTATAGTGGGTATTTTTGCAAGGTATTATAGCCTCTCCCTCCTTGTTTGACACATTCTTTTTTTAGATGTGTTAATATCATTGATTAAGATACAGTCAAATATTTGCCCGCTGGTTTTCCTGACAGACGTTCTGGCTCTAACTATTTCTATAAATTCAGTGTGTATCTTGGCAATCATCATTACCAGGCACATACCATGATGGCTGACTCATCGTCATTCTTTCTTTGCTCCACAGAAACATCACTTAGGATTTTTGTGGCCACAATGAATGAATGGTGGAGGATGCAGTTGGGAAAAGAGACTTTTTTTAAAAAATGGAAAAGGAAGTTGAATAAAAGTGAGTCAGTTACTCCTTTTTAAATTCTTGTGTGTGTGTGTGTGTGTGTGTGTGTGTGTGTGTGTGATGAATGTTACTTCCTGCTAAATTTCCTGCAAAACTACCTCTTTGGGATTTTTATAGGAGATTTTGAGTGGCATAACATGTAGTGAATGCAGGCACAGTTTTATAACAGATACAAAATGTAATTCTTGAGACTAGTCTCAGCCAAATTCTGGGGCATATCTGAAATTTATTTCTGAAGAAACTCCTGGTTTAATAGCAGAAACCTCTGTACTCGAGCATCATGGCCTCACATTCAGGCAAGAATACAAAGTGTATATTTTAACTTTCGTGCTATTATCTCTTCCTCGGCTTTCCAAGTTAATGGGTCTCTCATTATTCAGTAGTTAGGACGTGTTTCATCCAGAATCTCAATAGACCATGTACATTTGAAAATTCTGTAATTTGGCACCAGTCGAAAATCTAGGACATTCAAGAGCCAACTTGCAAGAATCCACTAGTAGGTAGTTTGGGAATATAAAATTCTTTAAAGTTGCCTCACCCTGTATTAACTATCGTTGCAAAGTACTGGAGAGAGAAAAAACTCATGGAACACACTTCAGAATCATAATTCAATGATACTGAATTTTCTGCAGCTTGACAATTGTAGTTATCAAGCCCCATCCATCCCTAAAGTTGTTTCTAACGGTAATTGGAACCATATATATATATATATGCAAAAATCTTTAGTTCAAATAGATCAAGGTTGAGCTTGTTGGGAAGAATATAAGAATAATACACAAGTGGAAGAAAGGCACTCCTTGAATGTTTTATCTGCAGCAAATTCTAATAATAGTGCAACAGAAAGCTACTAGTTGGGGGGAGTGAGAGGAGGGAATCAGAAAGCATCTCTTTTGAAGAATGCAGTTCTTCAGGGGGGAAAAAAATCATTGTATATGCTATCCCCTGGCGGATCTGCTCTCTCCTGGATGTGATGATAAAGAAGATATTTCAGACAGTGAGCGCCAGGCTCTATTTTCAAGGGAGCTGCTTATAAACTTACCCCAGCCGCAAGCATCAAGCTACAAAGAAGGCACGCTGGCTGCTGTGATCCCGGAAGGCAATATCCTCCCTGCATAACTACACATCATATTTGCATAGCACTTTTAAATAAAGGACATTTTCTGCGGAGCATTCACAACTTTCTGATTATTTGATCCCCCTATCTCCTGTTAGAGACTATTTAGAGCCAGTTGCATAAAATGGCATCATTTTGTAAGAGAGGAAGTGAAAGTGAAGGGAAGTGATTTGTCCAACGTTGAGCAGATAATCAGGAACAAATTCAGAACTGGGACTTCTCCAGGACTCTGCTTTTTGAGGTCACCAGTCTTCCAGGATGCTTCTAATAAGAGAGGAAGTGAAGGTGAAGGGAAGTGATTTGTCCAACGTTGAGCAAATAACCAGGAACAATTCAGAACTGGGACTTGTCCGGGACTCTGTTTTTTGAGGTCACCAGTCTTCCAGGATGCTTCTAAGTCGGACAAACACCCCTGGTAATAGTCTCACCCCCCACTCCCCCAAGAGAATTCCTGAAAGAAGCTAATTAAATTCCTAAAGCTAATCTTAAATTCTTATTGTTCATTCTTCCCTTCTCTCCATTCAATCTCTGGTCAGCTTCAATCTGGTCAGCTTCAATCTGCTCTCCTCCTCCCTATCCCTCCCTGAGGCCAGTTAACTGACTGTGGGGGATGGGGGATAAACTTGCCTTTAGCACATGCTTATTCTGTTTTATTAATTCAATCCAATTCTAAACTTAGATTATATTGACATTGAAAAGCAAAGAAGACTAATCAATATTAGACTTGATCATTTGCTACGATTCCTAGGGCATGATAAGCCTGATGCTCATCAATGGGAAATGATCATAATAGGCAAAGGTTTTTTCTTTGGAGGTAAACTCAAACCTTGGAACCACCAGACTCCATTCAAATCTTGAACATATTCATCTGCTCATCCTGTGACCTTGAACAAGTTATTTAACCTCTATGAGCCTCGGTTTCTTCAACTACAAAATGGGAATAACAAGATGGTAATCCCCATCTCACAAGATTCTTAGGAATATTTAATGATATCATATGTAAAATCTCCCAAACAATCCAATAATTACTACTTCTTTTATGCAAAGGCAGTTGTAAAAAGTAATCTACAGTATAATGCACCTAGCTAATTCAAATACAATAAAGGGAAAGATTTGTCTCTCATGTCTAACATAGTTATATTTTTTGTTATCTAAATATATTAAGAAACACAATGGTTAAATAGAAGTAATACTACCTGTTTACTGAAACAAAATATTACATAATTTGAACATTATATGTAAACATTAATAAAGTTAGGATAGAATTAATTGCTTCTTTAGATAATGCACCTAGCTAACTCAAATACAATAAAGGGAAAGATTTGTCTGACATGTCTAACATAGTTATATGTTTTGTTATCTAAATGTATTAAGAAACACAATGGTTAAATAGAATACTACCTGTTTACTGAAACAAAATATTATATAATTTGAACATTACATGTAAACATTATAATAAAGTTAGGATAGAATTAATTGCTTCTTTACCGCAATTTATACATTTAATTTATTGATTCAAGTTCTGTGAAGTCTTTCGATGTGTCAGCTTGGCTAGACTACAATCACCAGTTATTTAATCAAACACAGATCTTGGTGTTGCTGTGAAAGTGCAAAGATGGATGTGATAAAGTCTGTAATCAGTTCGCTTGAAGGGAGATGATTCTAGATACCCTGAGTTGGCAGGTTATCTACAATCATGATAGGGTGAGCACTCAGTGAGCTTCAGTGGCAGCTAAGTCCATTGAAAGACCTTAAAAGCAAAGCTAAGGCTTTCCTAAGGAAGGAGAAATTCCACCTCTGGCCTGTAGCTTTAACTCCCTATAGATTTCAGATTTGCCTAGGTGATTATATACATACATACATACATACATACATGTGTAAAGATATTGTATATATTTTGTGTAAAAGTATTATATATGCATATATCTATATGTCTATGTGTATGTGTGTGTGTGTGTGTGAGAGAGATAATATTGTATATATTTTGTGTAAAAATATTATATATATGCATATATCTATATGTTTATGTGTATGTGTGTGTATGTGTGTGTGTATGTGCCTGGGTATGTGTCTGTGTTCAACAATGACTTTATTGTGGATCAAAAGAGATCATCGACAGTAGGGGGGGTGAGGGCATGTGCTGGGGGGTGGGAATGGCCAGGGAGAGATCAATGGGGGCAAAGGAGACATATATAATAATTTAAACAATAAAGATCTTAACTAAAATAAAATAAAGAACCAGCTCAAAGTTTGCCACCTTCAAAAATAAAAAGAGACTCTCATGAAAAATATTTAAGCCCAGTACATCGACCTATGAACCAGGAGGTCATGGTTCAATTCCAATTAGGGCACATGCAGGTATTGCAGGCTGGACCCCCAGTGTAGTAGGGCATGCAGGAAGCAGACAATCAATGATTCTCTCTCATCGTTGATGTTTCTCTCTCTCTCTCTCTCTCTCTCTCTCTCTCTCTCTCTCTCTCTCTCTCTCTCTCTCTCTCTCTCTCTCTCTCTCTCTCTCTCTCTCTCTCTCTCTCTCTCTCTCTCTCACTTCCTCTGAAAACAATAAAAATATATATTTTTAAATATGTCAGATTTTACTCTACCAGAATGTGCTAAAGATCTTGGTCTGCTTTATCTGATAAGTAGTAGTAAAAGGTGAGCACTCAGTGAACCTCAGTGATTAACTGGGTCCCTGTCCTTAATCCCCTCATAACAAGCTGGGAGCCTGTAAGAATTTTATGAAAAAAGGTAGGCAAGCCCCCTGTCTTGCTGTTCCCAAGAGCACTGGGAACTCCCGCTGGCTTTGAGGAAGTGGTCAGCTCATCTTCCCTCAATTCTTTCCACTGGCACATTACCAGACCTCAGTGTCGTCTCAATTCACCCAGGCCTCCAGCAGCATTCAGAAGCAGGGTTTAGGAGAAATAAAACACTGAAACCATCCAAATAGCCATTGCTTTGTGAACCCGAAGCCTCAGAAAAACAAAGTCCAAAATAATAGGCCCTTGCTCCTTTCATTCCCAGACAAACATAATCAATACCTTCAGGTTGGAGGATGTATTCTTTCTCACCCCTTCCCAATGTTCCAGATACCCCCATTGTCTCCAGAATTATACCCAGCATAATACTGCAACGAGGCCACAAGTTTGCTTTGAATTGGACCAAAATATTTCTCCTGCCCAGACAAAGCCAGGGACCTTGGCTTTGTGCACTTTTCAGCTGATGTGCAGTTTGCTATTATGTGAGGAAGGAGGCCACAATCCATCTTCCTTTGGAAGGTCGGGACACTGCTCCCCAGTTCCTGACAAACTGGCCAGGCCAATTAAGCACTGTGTTGAATATCTGTAGCCAACGAACCCACCGAAGAGCAGACAGATGCATTCATACTCTCGCCTTTGTAGATAATTACTGGGAAAGAGGGCTTTTATGTTACGTTCCAGCCCTGAGGAAAGTGGTTGCCTGAATTCTCCAGACCAATGCCTTTTTTCTCTTAGGGACATCCTGGCCAACAAGATTCAGCTAGCATTTACTGAGTGTCCAATACCTGCCAGGAGCTAAACTAGTCAGTTGCATATCTGTCATGGCATTGGGTTATCACAACAAGGACAGGGTGTAAGGGTCCTTTGGGATGAAGATATTGGCACTCTTAACCTTGCCAAATCATGCAGCTAATACAGTGGCAGGCCTGGGGACTCAAAGGCCAGCTGTGATGTTGTTTCCACCCCGTCACAGCTTTTATGTACATTAGCACTTGCATGTAAGAGATGACTCACATTGTTGGGTAGATAGATATCTATTAGAGTGGCTTCCCCCAAATGTCTTCTTCTATGGAACAGGTTTTCTCTGAGCACTTCCTTCAACCCAACTCCACTGAAATTGCTTCCATGGATTTTGGAAACAGACTGAGGGAAGAAAGGGGAGTCTCACGCTGGGTAACTGACTGAGAACGCATCACCTTGGGAGCTGTGAGTAGCTACATCCCACCATGACCTGGACAAGCATATGCAGAGCAAGAGGGAAGCTAGGGCTTGGTTCTCCCAGGAGCTCTGGCCCCTCTGCAATCGGTTGCTGGTATCACCACCCTTTTGCATATCCCCAGAATACCCCAGAATCCTATCCTTGCACTTACAGCAGACAGGCAGAGTCTGTTCCTGGGAATCACAGGAGCTCTGACACCCCAGAGATGCCACAGAACACATTCATGGCTGGAAGCTAATAGGGAACTGCGCTCGGGTTGGTATCAGGATTCTTTTTGAAGCGTCACTGAATATAAGACAAAGGGAGTGTGCGCGTGGAATTGAGGTCAACCTGGGTGTTAGCCAAAGCCACTGGGGGAACTGCCGGAAGAG
>NW_006291007.1:26460-28719 GCF_000327345.1 Myotis davidii
GTCACTGGAAGCTAATAGGGAACTGTGCTTGGGTGGGTATCAGGCTCCTTTTTGAAGTGTCACTGAATATACGGCAAAGCGCATGTGGGCATGGAATTGAGGTCAACCTGGGTGTTAGCCAACGCCACTGGGGGAACGGCTGGAAGAGAGGCAAAGAATTCAAGAATGTATACCCACAGACAATGCCACATTTCTAACATGAGAGGAATGAGATGGGCACAGAAAAGATAGAGGAGGCTTGGTTAGAGAAGCGGAAGGAGCAGGATAGCGCTGAGTCACAGAAATTAATGAATGCACATTTAGGTGGGAATAAACCCTTAACAGCCTCTGAGCAGGTGAGAGGGTGAAGCCCCTGAGATCCGAGAAGGGAGGGATAAGAGGCCCTTTCTCACTCACGAGGAAGCTTTTTCATAAAAGACAGGCACAGAAGCCAGATTGCAATGCGTGACACAGGAGGCAAGTGCTAAGAATGCTGGTGCACTGAGTGCAGATTTCTTTTTTATAGAACTTTGGTGGTGAATGAAATCAAAGAGGGCAGACATTTGAAGGGATCGCGGAGTGATATTTATGTGTCTTAGCACATGGGAAATTCAAGTGACCTGTTAGGGAGAAAGCCCATTCATTTCCTTATAGCACATTCATTGCCTTATAGCAACAATCTAGCAATGCATGGGAGGATATCATTTCCCCACAATACCCATTCTCTCCTTCTTCCTTTTAGTAATAAGCTCCTCTACCATGCTGTCTGCTAGCAAAACCCATGGCTGCCCAGCTAGATACTCACATCCCAGTTTCCCCTGCTGTGGCTGCATTTAACATTCATATGACAATGCTCATCAGTGGGGTAGAAAGAATGTGTGCAACTTCCACATCCCTTCCTTAAGTAAAAATGTCTTGCTCTCTCTGTGAGCTTTTTCCCTTTTCCCATGAGCTGGAAAGGGTACTTGCTGATGAATGAGGTCAGCCAGCACTCTAAGGAATGGTAGAGCAGCAGAGAGAAGGAACTTGGGTTGCTAATGGAGTGAAGCTGCCATTCCGCATCTGACAGCCTATAGATTTCTGGTCTGCTGTGAAGGAGGGAGGGGTAGAGGGAAGGAGGAAGGAAGATAGGGAGGGAGGGGGAGAGAGAGAAAGAGAGAGAGAGAAGGAGGGGGAGAGAGAGGGGAGGAGGGAAAGAATAGCATGTTGGAGTAACTGCACTCATTTTATTTTGGTGTTTACATTTCAGAAGCCCTTATCTTAACTTATACCCCTATCAAAGACGAAAGCTGCGATTATCCTCTGTAGTTTTAACAAGGGTGCGTCCTAGTAACTGTTAATATGAACGCTCACAGGGAAAAAGTTGGGAAATTCGTACGGATCTAGAACAAGCACTATAAAAATATGACTCCTTTTTTGATATGGCATAAGTTTGATTTGGGACATCCTCGTGCTGAGAAAGTAGACTACGGATCTCAGAGAAAGATGGATGGAAAATATAAAAAGATTCACTAAATTGATCTATAAACGTTCGGGGCAATTGGAAGGAGGGAAAGAATAGCATGTTGGAGTAACTGCACTCATTTTATTTTGGTGTTTACATTTCAGAAGCCCTTATCTTAACTTATACCCCTATCAAAGAAGAAAGCTGCAATTATCCTCTGTAGTTTTAACAAGGGTGCGTCGTAGTAACTGTTAATATGAACGAACGCTCACAGGGAAAAAGTTGGGAAATTCTTACGGATCTAGAACAAGCACTATAAAAATATGACTCCTTTTTTGATATGGCATAAGTTTGATTTGGGACATCCTCGTGCTGAGAAAGTAGACTATGGATCTCAGAGAAAGATGGATGGAAAATATAAAAAGATTCACTAAATTGATCTATAAACATTCAGGGCAATTGGAAGAGGCTTTGCTAAGAATGGCAGACGATTCCATTGTGATGTTGGTGATGGAAATTGGGTCTTGCAAGTGACAGAAACAGACCTTGGTGAGCTTAGGTTAAAAAAAAATGGGGGTGGGGATTTATTGACATAAAAAAAGAATGTCATGAATAAAACTAATCTCCAAGAAAAGGGAGACTGAGGCCTCTCTTTCCTTCCAGGCCAGCTTCAGTCCTTTGAAGTTTTCTCCGCAAGGTGGAGGATCCAAATACGACAGCTTCTAAACCTCTCATCACTCAACCTCACCTTCCCAGCGGACCTGGGTTTGTTCTTTTCTCCAAATTCACCTGGAAAAGAGCTCAGGCCTAGTGTGGCTGAGGATCTCTAAGAAGAG
>NW_006291007.1:28740-32473 GCF_000327345.1 Myotis davidii
TCTATACTAACATATTAAATACAATGTAAATTACATAAGATATACATATACTATATATATTCAAAAATATGGTTCTGAGCAGTATGTATAGCATGCTACATTCATTTGTTTAAATATCCTATATAATAAAAGCTTAATATGTTAAGTGTCTGACCGTTTGACCATTCAACCAGTCACTATGACATGCACTGACCACCGGGGGCAGATGCTCAGACCAGTAGGTTAGCTTGCTGCTGGGGTTCAGCTGATTGGGACTGGGTGAGAAGGGTCGGACATGCCCTGGAGCTCTCCCAAGGTCCCTCCCCATCCCCAGTCGTGTACCGGTGGGATCCCTCAACCTGATCTGTGCCCTCTCGCAATCCAGAAGCCCTCGGGGAATATTGGAGAGCCATTTTGGCCCAATCCCCACAGGCCATGCCGAGGGACCACACTGGTGCATGAGTTCATGCACTGGGCCTCTAGTAATTTATGATTCTGAACTTCCTATTAGGAAATAATCAAATCACAGCCAGATGAACAGAGGACCTCAATGAGCTGAAATGTCTGGAAACAATGGCCAACAGAAACATGGGTGGCATTGAGAAAGACAATTCCTGGAAGTGTTTCAAGGTAGAAGTCTCACCTGACACCAGCTCTTTTAAGGTCCTAAAAACAGGATATATTTGGCCACACATCTCACCACCAATATGAGTCAGGTTTGCTGTGATGTGGAAATGACCTCCTTCATGGCATCATGGGATTGGATCACCAGCTCCACGATCAGATCAGCCTCTGGACCCAACCTTCTCTTTCTTACTTGGCACAGTGGGAGAATTCAAAGGGAGCTCCTCACCCCATAAAACCACCTGTATTTGAAGCTAAATCATGACCTCCAGATTTTCTTTTCCCCTGGGGAGTGGATGTTCTGCTGAACAATCTCCTGCAGAGTTAAATAAAATAAGAAGCTGGAATATTTGAGTCCAGACCATAAAACGTAATTGGACGAATCTCCACAGACAATATAAAATATCATAGCCTGTCTTACACAGATGGGATTATTTAGCCTCCACACAACCTTCAAATAACACGTTGTGCCCCTTTTAATCAATCCATAATTCAAAGAGGACAACCTTTATCATCCAGAGGTTTTCACTATGCCTATGTGGGCAGGCCAAGGCGCAGGTTTTATTATGAAAGCCCAGGTTGGCGTGGGCCGTACTTTTTATAAATCTCATTAGTGATTATAGTTTCCCATTTCCAGAGATGATAAAATGCCATTTTTACTTTATAAAAGTATCTTAGCCAGGAGGGGGGATCCCAGGCCTCTCCACCAGGCAGGGGAACAAAGCAATCCCTGGTGTGGGGAGGCTGCGCGAGTGCCGATAAGAGCTCTGCTGAGCACTGACTGTCCTTTGCTTACAAACAGCGCCTTAATGAGAGGTCAGAGAGCAAAGCAGCCCCTGTCTGCATCGCTCAGGGGGAGAGGAGCAAGGAGTTTCGTGAATGTCTCAACAAACAGCTTCCTCCGCCTCTCGTGCTGTATGACCTGGTGTCCCACAAATTCGGAATAGAAATTCCTTACAATCACCAGCTGCACGGGTACTTGCAGAAACTGAACTGTGGGCTCTGAGAGAGGCTAAGTTGCAGCTGGAGAAACTCCTAATGGAAGATCCTGGCAGCCCCATCAATCAGTCCACAAAGCAGCCATGCCTCTGTGGCTGTGGGAAGAGGGAAGAGGCAATACCCATTTGGAAACAGTTTTCAAACACCAATTCCAGGCAAGGCCGTGTAGGGGCTGGGTAACAACAGTGAAAAGATACTTTTCCTCCATTAAGAAGTAGACAAAGCCATGGGGGGGACTGGGAAGGGGGCCCTCATATGGGATAGTGGGCGTCACTCCAGAGCAAGCATGCCAAACTCAAAGGCTAACACAGGCCAAGTAAAGGAGGCATGCTGGCTGCGGGCCGTGAGTTTGACATGCTTGCTCCAAAGCAATGCCCAGTGTATGCCATGTGCTTGGAGAACCATTAAAAAGATGCTGAAAATAAATCCTGAGAAATGAATGGAGGAGGGCCCTGCAGGAAAGAGAAGGAAGAATATTTTAAGTAGAAGGAATAGCAGGTATAAGAACACTGGTACCAATCTGCATTTCCAAGACTTAGGTTATGTTTTCATTATAATACATAATTATGATGATAACACAATATAAACAATATATCATATCCCCTGGAATATATAGCTATATCAACTAGGAAACTTATACACTTATATGCATAGCCCATGGACAAGCAATAGGGTAGTGACGACCTCGGGGGAAGGGGTTGGGAGGAGGATGGTAAAAAGGGAGGGAGGGGAGATATAAGTAACATTATTAACTATAAAAATATTAAAAAATAAAATACTAGGAGTTATGAGAGCAAATGTAGATTTAATTGTATTGACTTGGAATACGGTGTTCACAGGATGCTTTAGATTAAAACTACAAAAGAATAGATCCATTTTTATAAACAAAAAGGAATCAAATCAAAATCTTTTTAATAGGGAACACATAGTACATAAACAAAGGTATCAGATTTGGAAAGAGAGGGGGAGGCTATTTATTTTACATTGGAAACTTCACAGTTCTTAATAGATACAATTAGCTTATTTGACTTAATGCAAGAGATAATAAATTAAATATATTTTTAAAACATAACAAGACAGAAAAAGCGAGGAAAGAGCCTCCATCTAGGGTCATCACTATCAAAAAGTAAACTCACATGATAAGAACAAGCATGGGAATCAAAGAATCAAATAGAAGAAAGCATCCTGTGGGCCCAATTCTTAAAAGAGGTTGGGCTGTAATTAGCAAAGAATGCAAAGTAATATTACCATCTCATTTTAAATAGCATCCCTTCATCAGTATTGGGTTAGGGCGCAGCCGTGGGCAAACTACGGCCCGCGGGCCGTATCCGGCCCGTTTTAAATGAATAAAACTAAAAAAAAAAACCAAAAAAAAAAAACCGTACCCTTTTATGTAATGATGTTTACTTTGAATTTATATTAGTTCACACAAACACTCCATCCATGTTTTTGTTCCGGCCCTCCAGTCCAGTTTAAGAACCCATTGTGGCACTCGAGTCAAAAAGTTTGCCCACCCCTGGTCTAATGTCTACCCTCTCCAATCTCTTGCTCTCCCCTCCGCTCCTTCACCAGCAGCAGTGTTAACATGTATTCGTTCACACAAACACTCCATCCATGCTTTTGTCCCGGCCCTCCGGTCCAGTTTAAGAACCCATTGTGGCCCTCGAGTCAAAAAGTTTGCCCACCGCTGCGTTAGGGCATCTTTTCTATGACCATCAGGCCATCACGTTTCTTCCTCTTTGATTAACATGCTTATATCATTCCTGTGTTCCTGTTTTCACTTAAATGTATCAACTTGTAAGAGCTCTAGGTATTTTGGGAATATAAAAACTTGGGGAAAATTTTCAACATCTTAAAGTTCCAGTCTGTCACCTATTCATTGAGCATAATCAAACCTACTTCATAGGGTAAACAATGCATTTTTCCAGATAGGAAGGCAAAATTTGAGGTCTGGCCACTTACATAAGTTATGGAATTTGAAAGCATATTCTGAGTTTCTACCGAGTGTTTGCCACTCTGTCAGGCACTGGTAAGAGGAATCCCTAACCCTGAGGAACTCATGTGTATAGGTGACAGAGGGAAATAAGTTGACAGTTGTACTAGAGTTTAATAGGTGTTACAATAGGACACC